>NC_069501.1:573121465-573148965 GCF_027579735.1 Bombina bombina
ATCTTTGTTTCATCAGTCCACAGCACCTTCTTCCAAAATGAAGCTGGCTTGTCCAAAGGTGTGTTTGCATACCTCAAGCTACTCTGTTTGTGGCGTGTGTGCAGAAAAGGCTTCTTCCGCATCACTCTCCCATACACTGAATTGTTGATGGATGCACAGTGACACCATCTGCAGCAAGATGATGTTGTAGGTCTTTGGAGGTGGTCTGTGGGCTGTTTTTGACCATTCTTGCCAACTTTTGCCTTTGCCTCTCCAATATTTTACTTCTGGCCTTAACAAGAACTATGCCTGGGGTCTTTCATTTCCGCACTATGTTCCTCACAGTGGACACTGACAGCTTAAATCACTGCAATAGCTTTTTCTAGCCTTCCCCTAAACCATAATGTTGAAGAATCTTTGTTTTCAGGTCATTTGAGAGTTGTTTTGAGGCCCCCATGTTGCCACTCTTCAGAGGAGAGTCAAAGAGAACAACACCTTAAATACCTTTTCTCATGATTGGATGCACCTGTCTATGAAGTTCAAGGCTTAATGGGCTCACCAAACCAATTGTGTGTTCCAATTAATCAGTGCTAGGTAGTTACAGGTATTCAAATCAACAAAATGACAAGGTTGCCGAAATGTATGCACCTGTCTAATTTCGTTTTGATGCATATTGTACATTTTCTGTTAATCCAATAAACCTCATTTCACTACTGAAATATTAAAGTGTCCTTCAGTTATTTGATAGATCAAAATGAAATTGCTGATCCAAACACCCAATTATTTATAAATTAAAATCATGGAAATTGTCAGGGGTGCTTTTGCATACGACTGTATATATATATATATATATATATATATATATATATATATATATATATATATATATATATATACATACATAAATATATATATACACACTTCAAATATGCAATATTATTTTTAGACAATTTTTTATATTTTTTTCTTATGTTTTTTTTTAAATAGAAATACTTGAAGAAAATGTTCTTTCTATTTTCTAAATATATATTTCTATATATATCTATTTAGACAAAGAACATTTTCTTCTAAGTGAATTATACAGGTATATGAAGTCTTCCTAAAGCACCTTCGGCTTTAGCACAATTGGCCTTGTTCACCTTCAGGTTAGCTCGAGTAAAAAAAAAAAATGGCTTTTTTTACCTTGCTTCATAGAAGGTCTAAGGGGACATGCAGTTAGCAAGGCCACGTTATCCGACCTCCATATGTTAGCGTGCATGAGTCTTTTGAGCGATAACTTTTTACATTCAAATAGCACTATTGATTTACATTAAGGGCAGCTAGCATTCAACAGCACTGTGAATGTATAGCTCCACTTGTAATCTAGGCCATATTTGTGAACTAATCCCTTTAAAGGGACACTAAACCCAGAACTTTTCTTTCATGATTCAGACAGAGAATACAATTTTAAACAACTTTCCAATTTACTTCCATTATCCAATTTGCTTACTTTTTTAGATATCCTTTATTGAAAAATAGCAATGCACATGGGTGAGCCAATCACACGAGGCATCTATGTGAAGCCACCAATCAGCAGCTACTGAGCATATCTAGATATGCTTTTAAGCAAAGAATATCAAGAGAATGAAGCAAATTAGATAATAGAAGTAAATTAGAAAGTTGTTTAAAATTGCATGCTTTCTAAATCACGAAAGAAAAAATTTGGGTTTCATGTCCCTTTAAATATGACGTACAAGATGGCTCATTCCTGATATCCATTTAAATTTTTGGTAGCAACATCATTAAAAAGCTCCTGTTTTCACCAAAGTTTTGTTAGTGCAACTATATAACTAACTGTTAAACTTATTACAGTGTGTACCTGAATTGCGTCTTCTTTTATGACTATATATGGAACCATAGTTTCATCAAACCCATAGTACAATACATATGCACTTCTTATGCCACATAGAATTTATATGGCAGGGTATCCAAATTTCTCTGTTTAAATTATTTATGTTTACATTCCTTGAATAAGCTAAATGCACATAAATAACGAAGTACTAGGAACTTTGTGGCTCACAAGGACTGAAATTGGACACATAGGGGCTGATTTATTATGCTGCAAATGCAGCAGTTTCCGTGCGAACCTTCAGGCTCGCCGGAAACATAAGTTAAGAAGCAGCGGTCATAAGACTGCTGCTCGTTAACTCGTCTGCCACCTCTGAAGTGGCGGACAGCAATCACTCTGATCGGATACGATAGGGATGATTGACACCCCCTGCTGGCGAATGTGCAGAGGGGCGGTATTGCACAAGCAATTCACGAGAAATGCTTGTGCAATGATAAATACCAACAGTGTATGCTGTCTGCATTTATCAATGTGCTGCGGACATGATTCTCTACAGCATATCATGTCCGCCTGCACAATGTTTCATCGGCCCCTCATTCTTCAATATGACTACAGAATTCAGTATATCGGCTCCAGTTTGTGATACAACAGATGAAGCTTTAAGGACTTGTCTACAGAGGTAGATAATAAGCTCATTTAATTGTGAAGCACAAATATTAGTGATTGATTAACCTCTATCTGCCGGACGCATGCAGAACAATTTTTAACCCTATACTGCCAACCACCAGGAATTGACATATTTCATTCTTTATCAACATTTCTAAATTAAATATTTCACCCATGACATTCAAATGCCAATTTTGAATGTATTTTTAGAATGACTATGGCAATATTTTGTTAAAGAAAGTTTTACAGATTATTTTAACTGGGCAATTTGTGCCAAATGTTAAATATGACATTCAGGTTGGATATTAAATATGCCTCTGAATGTCATATTTTCCATTATATTCAAATATTAGTTTTGAATCTGAAATATAAATATAAAATAGGAAGAATTAACACTTGAAAGCTAGATTTCACTGCTTTAAGAATCAACATTAGAATGTTACATTGAATTAATTAAAATGATGTGAAAACCAAACCTCAGATGGCTCAAATATTCAAACATTCTTTTGTCGAATGTAAACAACCGTAATGTAGGATTTGAAAACATTAATAACTGATTTGTTTTAAAAATGTTTCACATCATGTCAAAGTTGTTTAGAATAAAAGAATTGTCTATCAACATGTATAATTTTTTTTTTTTTACAATATTTGAAAGTGTTCACCAACTCTTGCCAGCAACTCAGAGTACTGATTTACTACTGTCTACTAGAAACATATAGTCGTAGATTATGAGAGGAGCGCAATATTGTGCTTTTGCAAGCGTAATATTTGCGTTTCACTCAGTAATACCAGTGCACGTAAATATGCGCTGGTATTACAAGTAAGGCGCAATGTACCTGGAAGCCTTGCGCTGACAAGAGCACGCTTCCATAGGCTCCAATGGGAGCCTTGTACTCATGCTATCAGACACAGAAAAGCACATAGTGCAGTGCAGGGGATCATTTGAGCAGTGTTGGACAGCAAAATAAAAATATATATGTATATGTATATATTCATATATATTTACATGTTTATATGTGTATATACACATATTAACACATAAATATATAAGTTTATAAACATATACATATATATTTACAGTAAAAACACAGTCCCCATTAACATCTATGTAAAGGTACCACTTGCAATGGCTGGTTATTTAACATGCAGCCATAAATGGGCAGAATTTTGGGGCTAAAGTTGGTGAGAGTGGGGCGTTAGAAAAAAAAACTGCACTGAAAATTGCCTTACATTGCGGTCCATGGGAACTGTGTGTTCCCTGTATATATATATATATATATATATATATATATATATATATATATATATATATATATATATATATATATATATATATATATATATATATATATATATATATATATATATATATATATATATATATATATATATATTTATATACACATGTATATACTTATATACATATATATTTATATAGTCATATATAATAATTATTTCCCACCCTGGAAATAGATGTGTTTATTTCTCCTTGAACAGTTTTCCCTGGAAAGAAATAACGGATCAATAAACACAGTGGACTTCCTGCGCCACACTATCAAGTGAATCACGCCACACTAAAGGATAGCTGCATTACAGGGAAGGAGACGGCATCCAGAAGGATCTGAATCCGGTGATACCATTACCTGTGAAACAGCAAGTTGACCGCTGTGAACACCAGCCTGCCTTTATTGCACCCCAGCAGTTGGTGCCAATATCAAATGTAAGGGATTTTCCACCATTTGCAACATTGCCTTTTATTTGATATATGCCTACGCTATGAGGTGCCCCTTCCTTTCTTTTGTTTCTCATACAGACCATATCTCCGTACCAGTGGTATCAAGTGGAGCAGCCCACAGTGAATAGCCAGTCTTTTGGGTTTTTATCAAGAATCTGAAACACTGGATTTGAGACTTTTTATCTCATTACTAAATATCAATTCATCACAGACACTATTTGTGAAAATAATCTATGTGTATATATAACACAGAAAAATTCGATATTGCACAATATCTGCACTGTATTTTACGCTTTAATATTTACTTCTTTTAATTTTTTTCTCTTTATATGTTATTTTGTTTATCACTCATCACAGATGTTTTAGAGGCGTGGGACTCAGGAATATACATACACATATTTTTTGTATGTATGCTTTATTACATTCAAGTATTTTATCATTTTTTAAAAGAAATGTATCTATTCCGAAAATGGCAGGGTGGATTCTTTAACCACCTTGCCATTTTCAGAATCCACCGGGATGCAGCGAAGGCAAACGGAGCATTACAAAAAAAAAAAATAACCACCCGCAATAAGTATTAAAAAAAAAAAACGAACCGTCAGCAATAAGTAATAAAAAAAAAACCTATCCGCCCACAATAAGTATTTTAAAAAAAAAAAGAACCGCCCGTACGAACTACTAAGAAAAAAATAAACTAACCACCCACACAAAGTATTAAGAAAAAAAAAAAATACCCAATAAAATTATTAACCCTTAATCCGTCAAACCCCCAAAACGCATTAAACCTAATTTACCTATCAACTCCTAAACCGCCAACCCCCACAATGCAAAAAACTACTTCAGTGACTAAGCCCCTAACCTAACACCTTAATTAACCCCGTAATTACATTTAAAAAAAAATACATGTCAATGTAGAATAAACTACCAATAGCCCTTAAAAGGGCTTTTTGTAGGGCATTGCCCTAAAGAAATAAGCTCTTTTACATTAAAAATAAAGTCCCCCCTAACAGTAAAACCCCAACCCACCAAACCCCCCAAAATAAAAAAACTAACACTAATAAACCTAAACTACCTATTGCCCCTAAAGAGGCATTTGCATGGGCATTGCCCTTAAAAGGGCATTCAGCTCTTTTTCACTGCCCTTAAAGGGGCATTCAGCTCTTTTTGAAATTGCCCAAAGAACCCGAAAAAAACAAACAAAAAAACAAAAAACCTTACACTAAAGCCCCAAATAGGTACTCACGGTTTCAGAAGTCCGGCGGAGAAGGTCTTCTTCCCTCGGCGGTGGTCATCTGTGGCAGCTTCGGCGGTCCTCTGCGGGATGGAGGCTCCTCTTTATCTGATGTCTGTTGTATACTGAATATTGAATGCAAGGTACCGCAATCAATTTGGGGTACCTTGCATTCCTATTGGATGAATTTTTCAAAACAGCCAATAGGATTAGAGCTACTGAAATCTTATTGGCTGATTTGAACAGCCAATGGGATTTCAGTAGCTCTAATGCTATTGGCTGTTTTGAAAAATTCAGCCAATAGGAATGCAAGGTACCCCAAATTGATTGTGGTTCCTTGCATTCAATATTCAGTATACGACGAACATCAGATGAAGAGGAGCCTCCATGCCGCTGAGGACCACCGCCGCCACCGTGGACCGCCAACGCCACCACAGATGACCACCACGAGGATCGCCACATCTGGGAAGACCGCTCCGGACCTCTGCTCCACACTGCCTTCGCTGTGAATGAAGATGATGGACCCGCCTGGAAGAAGACCTTCTCCACCGGACTGCTGAAACCGTGAGTACCTATTTGGGGCTTAGGTGTGAGTTTTATTTTTTATTTTTGGGGGGTTTTGTTTTTTTAGATTAGGGTTCATTGGGCAATTTCAAAAAGAGCGGAATGCCCTTTTAAGGGTGGTGAAAAAGGGCTGAATGCCCTTTTAAGGGAAATGCCCATACAAATGCCCCTTTAGGGGCAATGGGTAGTTTAGGTTTATTAGTGTTAGTTTTTTTTATTTTGGGGGGTTTTGGTGGGTGGGGGTTTTACTGTTATGTAAAAGAGCTGATTTCATTAGGGCAATGCCCTACAAAAAGCCCTTTTAAGGGCTATTGGTAGTTTAGTATTATATTAGGGGGTGTTTTTATTTTGGGGGAATTTTTTATTTTTATAGGGGTATTAGTTTAGGTTTAATTTTATTATTTTGGATAGCTTTGTTTTTTTCAGTATTTTTACTTTTATAATTTTTTGTAGCTTGGGGGGTTGCACATAGACTGCCCTCTGGGCAGGCTTATCAACTAGTATGTATATAAGAATATACATATATATTTAAAATTGCTGCCATCACTGCGCTACTAACTAACCCCCTTCGCTGCGCTGAAGTTCTGATGCCGTCTCTGACAGCATCAGAACGAGGATCCCATAGGAGCCTATGGAAGTGCGCTCTCGTGAGTGCAATGCTTCCCAGCAATGCAAACACGAGGTCGCATTCACATTGCTGTGAACTTGTAATACCTGCGCACATTAACGTGCACTGGTATTACACAGTGGAGCACAAATATCGTTTTCATGAACGTGATATTTAACGCCCCACTTGTAATCTGGCCCTCTGTATATTATATATTAAAATTCAAATAAGTGCCACTGATTCTACGATTATTCTTTCTTTTGTCTCATTGATAGCAGTCTACTTAGTTTAATAAAGACCTTTTTAGTTGTTTAGACAATTTTAGCAGCTCTGTTTGTTGGCTCAGTTTTAAGAAGAGACTTACAGTATAAGAGAAACAGAAACATTTAAATAAATTCATTAAAATCTCAATGGAAACAAGTTAAAATAAATATATAACAATGCTATAAAAATGGACAATGTAGGAAAATGAAGTATATTCAGAAGCATATTCAACCAAATGTGAACAAGAATGTGAACCAAAAAATCAATACTGAAATGTCATTAATGTGTTACCTATGATTCATTAAGTCTCAGCTATATGGTAAAATGGATTGCACAGACTTGAGTGATGTATTGCTTTTTATCTGTCATCAAAAATAATTTAGATGTTTTTGACTGATTTCTCTTTAAATTGTCTTTAAGAAAGATGCAGAACACACAAGGATGTAATTGTGCCTATAAAAGAGCAGTAAACCTTTTATTTTTGCATAAAAAGTATAAACAAAAATATAAAACGGTACCAAGGAACACACGTGTTCAACTGATACTAAGGCATAGCTGCTAATAATAGAGACAGCTACAGGTATGACAGCTGCATTGGTGGAAGCATATTAAAGGGACATATTAAATGCACATAGATGAATTACATAGTTTAATAGAAACATGTATTTGCAAAAATGCTTCTGGTACAAGTTATTACGGTTTTAGTGGTAACATTTTTCTCTGCACGTGCATGTGATGTATAGCTGGATAATCTTAGTGCACCAGCATTTTAAATATTCATAGTCATTACCAGATGATACAAGCACCTTTAGGTTCTCTGATCAAGTGCTGTGTTAAAAATACTGGTGCACGGTGCATACTTAAATACACATTTGAAACAGCTATAGCTTTTATTAGAAGCATTTTTGGTAAACTTTAACATCAATTCTTTTCAGACTGCAATGCAGATAGATAAATGACAAGTAAAATGTACTCTTGAATTAATTAAATAAAATGTGTTTAAAAGTTCCTTCAATGTCCTTTCAAATTTAAATATCCATTATGAGTACAAATGTACTATAGTTTATAAACCAAAGCAACTGGTGTTTTTTTTTCTTTTTAAGGCGCTGATGGGGACAAGTTAGTTTCTAAAAGTCACACAACCCTAATGCAGTCTACTATGATTAAAAATCCATTAAAAATCAGAAAATTGGAGGAGCATCAAAGTTGACCAATCAAAGCATGATTAGCACTAGTGCTTGTTGCCATGGAGACATGTTTTTATAACGTTAATAATGATAGCTCTTGCAAAAAACAGACATTGCATCCATTAAAATTAATTTTAGTTTTATTTCCAATAAAAATATAATTTTGAACGTACTCCTTAACAGTTTCTTTTTTCATGTGTACATACTGAAGATCTTTGATTGTATGTGAAATTGCATGAATTACTTCAAAATATTTCATTTTATTATAGATAGAGAAGATTAGAAAAACAGCAAATTTTACATCTTTGAACTGTTTGCTCTCTCTAGAACCAGAACATTTTGCAATAAGTTAATAAAGTTCTGATGTTTGTAATATGATGCTGATTAAATTAACATTATAACATTTAATAGACAAGGGTTCTTTTTTGTTGTTGCAAAATTAACATGCTTTTCGTATTCATGGAGGCTTGTCCTTTTCTATGTTTACAGCTGTGATGATTAAATCCATTACACATGTGCCATTATTCCAATCTTTTTTATTTGTTAATGGTGATCACAATCGTAAACACATGGGCCAAGACGTCAAGTGAAGCACTAATGATAGCACAGGGTGCCATATCTTTATCTCTGTACCGCACTAAAATTAGCCCATAAATTGATAATACAAGTCCATGGTACAAAAAGAAGGTTTAGCAGAAGCACCATCCCTTTAGTGCACCCTATACTTTCAATGGATATTGCGACCTCACTGAAAATACCCTTGAAGAATTAGCGTGACCTCATGCATGAAGTAAAGGGTTAAAATAAAGAGTTTCACAAAACCCTTGTAAAACGTATTAAAATAAAATATTACACTAATATATACATTTTTATACACACATATATATATATATATATATATATATATATATATATATATATATATATATATATATATATATATATATATGTATAAACACACTCACAAACATATATATATATATATATATTTATATTGGAAACAAAACAAACAAAAAGAGCGCAACCACGACTCAAGGTAAAATATTTAATATCTTTACTCTGAGCATATAATAAGTTGCACTTACAAGAAGATTAAAATAACAACGCCTTTAGAACGACACACAGTCTGTAATTTCTGGTTTCTGAACAGCTGATTCTGCTTCCACCTCTGTACACCTTTAGCGTGTGAAGTCCGTCACCTGCAATATCGAGGTAAGTCTTTTTATCCCTTGAAGTAGCAGTCATGTCTGTAGCTTTGTCCCAGTCTACGTGTTTTGTCCGACTTCTGCGGACTTTGTCAAGACTCTGGACACTGATTTCTATGTTTGCGGGTTTCCTCTTTTGAGTACGGTTGGCCCCTCCTCTTAGCCATGACCAGCACCAATCTACTGTCTGCTTCTTCACACGCCCACTAGCCATGCGTATCGTGCATGTATATTAGTTTTGTATGATACAAACAAATGATACAAGTTCAGTCTTTCATAGCAATCCATAAATATTAAGAACAATCTAAAACTAAATATATCAACTTTAATATTACAAATCTCTATATAAACCTACAAAGTTAAAATGGAAAAATAAATTCATTCTTATTCAATGCTCAATTGATTAATATACATATATATTTTACACATATGGCAAAATTATAAAATCACTTATTGAATCATAGATCTTGCACACTAAAAATTAAATTAATATACATTCACATGATGTGTTTTAAATCTACACTCAACTTCAACACCATTTGAATAAATAAATAGATGACCCACATCACGGGTTTTACTCATATGCTATACAGCTCCCACACTACCTGCCTCTACTTCAAGCATATTTAACCTATCACAACATAAAGGCTTGAAAATCTAAATCTATATTGAGTCCTTTTGGGGTAAGACTATCTAATTCTTGTATCTATTTTGTTTCTTTGTTCCTTAGGGTAATTAACATTTAGTGTGGATTTATACCGAAGGTACTGCTTCAAGTATACTAAGCTACTCGGGTCCTGCCTATGATGAATTCTAAAGTTTTCGGACACACTATGCGTTTTTAATGCTATTTCAATATTATTGATGTGCTCATAGCATCTTCTTTTTATTTTCCTTTTGGTTCTACCTATGTAGATACTTTCACAGCTACAGGTAAGGCCGTAGACTACATATGTGGATTGGCAGGTACCTCTGGAAGTAATAGGTACAGTTTTTGTGTGATTCCAGTTCATAATAGAATCACAATTCCACAAAAGGGGACACATACAGCAATTTTTGCGACCATATTTATATGTCCCTGGTTTTCCCAAAACCCATTGATCTAGGGTGCCAGACTTGTTTCTTTTCTCTAATGTGGATTCTTTGAGTTTCGATGGAGCTAATAGATTTTTAAGATTCTGATACTTTTTAAAAACTATCTTGGGTTTTTACTCAGTAACATCCTTTAGAATGGGATCAGCCCTCAGAATACCGCAATGTCTATGTAGGATCTTTTCAATAAATCCCACCCCCTCATTATATGTGGTAATTAATCTAATGGTATTATCACTACCACAATCTAGTAAACATTTACTTTCCCATAGCACATTTTTCTCTCTAGCTTCACTAACCAGCTTACTATCATATTCTTTCTCTAAAACCGTTTTCTCAAGGACATCAGCTTCTTCATTATAACCATCCAATTTTGTGCAGTTCCGCCGGATTCTGCGGAACTGTCCAAACGGGATATTTTGTTTCCATGTTCTCATATGTCCACTATTGGCATTCAGGAAACCATTACTATCTGTTGGTTTTCTATAGTTCCTTACCATTACCGAGTTTGACACATGATCAACAAAAAACTCAACATCCAAAAATTCAATCTTTTCCCTAGACATTTTTCCTGTAAATGTCAAATTGTGTTGATTGTTGTTCATGTGTTTGACAAAATCTTGGGCTATGTGTATCTCCTCGCCATACAATAATAATATCATCAATATATCTAAGATATTTGACTATATTACTTGCAAAAGGGTTATTGTCCCACACCATTAGGTTCTCCAAATAAGCCAAGTAGATATTGGCATATGATGGTGCCATTGGGGTGTCTATAAAAAGTTCCATCAAAATTAAAGTAATTGTTGCACAGAATGAACCTAATGCTATTTTCTATAAAACCTAAATGTTTCATGGACATACCACTGTCTTTTCCTATGTGATTAAAAGCCTCATTTCCTTTCTCATGGGGAATATTGGTGTATAAGGCTGTAACATCGCAAGTAATCCACATATATTCCTCATTCCAATACATACCTTCTAGTTGTAAAATAATGTCTACGGTGTCTTTAATATAGGATCTGATGAGTCTATATATGTGGATAAGTTGCTTGAAATCGATTCAATGCCGGAAATGATCGGCCAGCCTGGTGGTCTGAGGGGATCCTTATGGATCTTGGGGATATGGTAAAAGATCGGAATTTTTGGATGGGGGTTATATATGAATCCGAATTCATCATTCTTCAGTATTCCCTCATTTTTGGCTACCATCAGCATATTGAATAAGTTCTTATTATATTCTAGCATGGGGTCTTTTGTTAATTTGGTGTATGTGCTGTTGTCATTAAGTAGTCGATTCGCTTCACATAAATAATCTTCTCTATTTTGAACTATGATCCCTCCCCCTTTATCTGCCTGTTTAATGACTAATTGATGATCATTTTTCAATCTATTTAGAAACTGTCTCTCCTGGATTTTTAAATTATCCCTAAATTTGAATTTCTTATTATACATCCCTGAGTCAAAGTAATTATTTAGCTCTTCTGTGAGAATTGCATTGAACACTGGAATGTAATCCCCCTGAGTATGAGTGGGATTAAACAAGGAAGGGCGCTTAAATTTACTATGTGTAATTTCATCTTCAATTTCATGTATACTCAAATCCATTAGATCTTCTAATTCAATGTTGGTGTTATTAGTATCCCTGTCAGTTTGTGTGGGTCTAGTTCTCTGAGTATTTTTAGGGTATCTAAATCATCTTTATCCCAAGTGTTCTTTTCTTTATCTTTCATATTTATTGTTTTATAATGATTAACTTTTTTTGCATAATTCGTAATGCACCTTCGGATTTAGTGCAGTTGGGTTAGAACACCCTCTGGTTATCGCATAAGCAATAAAAAGAAAAGGCTTTTATAATGCATCCCATTAAAATTTATAGGTAAAGGGAGTCAGCGAGGTTGTGTTATCTGACCTCCAGATATACGTACGCCTGATTCTTTTGCTCAAGCGATAAGTTTACTTTCAACTACCAGTGCAAACATGAGAGGCCATAAGTCTTCCTGCAAAATGTATGCGTAACAAGTACATAACAACGTAACAATGTGAAAATAGGGCTCCATGTATTATAAGGCCTTCTCGGCATATGGACTGCGTATCCTGTTCATTCACTGTCCGTTGTATCATTACATGCTCAAATGAGAGTATAAAGCTCGCCCCTTCTCTAGTGTGACCTATTGTATGAAAGAGAGTGAGCAAGTTTGGGTGAGTTGTCTTCACCAACTCAGAGGTGGAAAAGAGGGTAAAAAGCAGCGGTCTAATGACCACTTCTTCTTACATTGCGGAAAGCAAGCTTGCACGTGCGAACCTGCCCTGCAAGAGCTCTGGAGCAGCTTATGTTGCTTAGTACATGGAGCCTATGAAATCCATTTAAATATATTCATTGTTATAGCTGTGAAGTTTTTTTAGTCACTATTTTTAAACCAATGACTATTTGTCAGTGTGGAAAAATAGGTCTCTAAAATCTTTTTATAATCTGATTTTTAAGCAGCACAAAATTCCCACTAAATTCATATTACTTGGACTTCGAAGGGAAACATCTGTAGAATAACTGATTATTTTTCAGATGACCCCAGAGACCTAATGAGTTATCTCCCTGCCAAATTTCAAATCCATTCAGTGACTGTGACTGTTGTACATTATTAGTAAAATTATACTTTGCATGGTATGAGGCATTTCAGATACTTTAAAATGTCATAGCGGGTTTCAATGCATTGCAGCCATCTCTGGAAACCAAATGGTTAACTTAAACCTAAAGTGTCAATTCCATACACAGGAAAATATCTTTTAATGCTAATCATTTTAATGCAATTTAATAAACAGAGTACATTAAAAAGGTTTCACACAGAAAACTTTATCAGATTGCAATAGTGTCTGAATTGTGTTAAATAAAAATACACAAAAAGTTCTATGAAAACAAATCCTGTAATGCACTCTTATAGCTTCAATTTTGAAACCAAGATAGGTAACACTTGTCTTAAATGGACAAAAAAAAAAGGGGAAAAAATGCTTTAATATATGTAATAACATTTTATTATTGCACTATTGCTTGCCTATATTCATGGGTTTAACTCATGCAAAGCAGTTAAACGCATTGTTAAAGTCAGCTCCAGGGCAGCAATGTACTAGATAAATATATCTTTCAGGCCAATGGCAAAAGCCATATGTGCCTAGTCATCAATAATAATCTAGCTCCCTGCATTTCTGCTGTGGAGCTGACTTTGATTATGTGTTTAAACCCTTTTCATGGGTTAAATACATTGTTAAGTACAAGTGTTAGAAAACAGTGAAATAATAACATCTTTTTTTTTTTCATTTTGGCCTTTTGTTACAGCTACTGCAATGAATTGTGACAAGATGCTACTTTTCTTTTTAATTATATGTCTTCTAAATAAGAATTTAAAACTTCTCACCAACTGGGAGATTTTTTTATGGCATGTTTATTCAAATTACTAATGACATAAGCAATTGTATTTTTAACTATTCAAAGGAAACACAGGAATACTTCCAAATTCAGCATTATTCCTTCATTTCTTTAAATTTTGTGCTGCATTTGTTTGGATATTCATTTCATTATAAGAAGACAAATATCTTTTTTTTTTTTTTTATTAGCGAATGTGCATTCATAATGAAATGAATGCACATGTCTAATAAAACGTTGTACTAATCCAAAGTGCTCAAAATATACAGCAAAATGTGAGTTAACATTATGCCATACAAATTGTAATTAAAGGGACATGAAACTAAAAAAATTTCTTTCTTAAGAAAGAGCAATTTTAAACAACTTTCTAATTTACTTTTATTATCTTATTTGCTTCATTCTCTTGATATTAATTGCTGAAAAGCATATCGAAATAAGCTTCCACAGCTGCTGATTGGTGGCTGCACATAGATGCCTCGTGTGATTGGCTCACCCATGTGCATTGCTATTTCTTCAACAAAGGATATCTAAAGAATGAAGCAAATTAGATAATAGAAGTAAATTGGAATGTTGTTTAAAATTGTATTCTCTACCTGAATCGTGAAAGAAAAGTTTGGGGTTTAATGTCCCTTTAAATTACACAGAAAAAAATGTCTTAATATAAATAGTAAAGTTTCTATTTAAGGAAGTGGAAATTTATTAAAGCAAAGTTGAAACTGTAAAGAAGATATCAACATTTTAAGAGTTCTTTATTTTTCTATTGTGAAATAAGTTTTTTGGCTTTGTAAACATGGGTGTTCCTTGGGTGTATATGGTAAATCTCCGCAATTGGAATACACATTTTCTAAGCATATTACTCCTGTATGTCTTGCAGTTTTGTTTCACAAATATAGGCTGCAGATATTATTTTAAAATATACATTGTGCTTAATAAAGTGAATGAAAAAACATAATTTATGCTTACCTGATAAATTCCTTTCTCCTGTAGTGTAGTCAGTCCACGGGTCATCATTACTTCTGGGATATTAACTCCTCCCCAACAGGAAGTGCAAGAGGATCACCCAAGCAGAGCTGCTATATAGCTCCTCCCCTCTACGTCACACCCAGTCATTCGACCGAGAACCAAACGAGAAAGGAGAAAC
Source organism: Bombina bombina (assembly GCF_027579735.1). Classification (NCBI taxonomy): domain Eukaryota; kingdom Metazoa; phylum Chordata; class Amphibia; order Anura; family Bombinatoridae; genus Bombina; species Bombina bombina. The sequence goes on from NC_069501.1 coordinate 573,136,386, forward strand.
TATAGGGTGCAGTGGTGACTGGAGTATAATTAAAAAATTTAGACCTGCCATAAAAACAGGGCGGGCCGTGGACTGACTACACTACAGGAGAAAGGAATTTATCAGGTAAGCATAAATTATGTTTTCTCCTGTTAAGTGTAGTCAGTCCACGGGTCATCATTACTTCTGGGATACCAATACCAAAGCTAAAGTACACGGATGACGGGAGGGACAGGCAGGATCTTATACGGAAGGGACCACTGCCTGAAGAACCTTTCTCCCAAAAACAGCCTCCGAAGAAGCAAAAGTGTCAAATTTGTAAAATTTGGAAAAAGTATGAAGAGAAGACCAAGTTGCAGCCTTGCAAATCTGTTCAACAGAGGCCTCGTTCTTAAAGGCCCAAGTGGAAGCCACAGCTCTAGTGGAATGAGCTGTAATTCTTTCAGGAGGCTGCTGTCCAGCAGTCTCATAGGCTAAACGTATTATGCTACGAAGCCAAAAAGAGAGAGAGGTAGCAGAAGCTTTTTGACCTCTCCTCTGTCCAGAATAAACGACAAACAGGGAAGAAGTTTGGCGAAAATCTTTAGTTGCCTGCAAATAAAATTTCAGGGCACGGACTACATCTAGATTGTGCAGAAGTCGTTCCTTCTTTGAAGAAGGGTTAGGACACAATGATGGCACAACAATCTCTTGATTGATATTCTTGTTAGTGACAACCTTAGGCAAAAACCCAGGTTTAGTACGCAGAACTACCTTATCTGAATGAAAAATCAGATACGGAGAATCACAATGTAAGGCTGATAACTCAGAGACTCTACGAGCCGAGGAAATAGCCATCAAAAACAGAACTTTCCAAGATAACAGCTTGATATCAATGGAATGAAGGGGTTCAAACGGAACACCCTGTAAAACGTTAAGAACTAAATTTAAGCTCCATGGTGGAGCAACAGTTTTAAACACAGGCTTAATCCTGGCCAAAGCCTGGCAAAAAGCCTGAACGTCTGGAACTTCTGACAGACGCTTGTGTAAAAGAATGGACAGAGCTGAGATCTGTCCCTTTAAGGAACTAGCAGATAAACCCTTTTCTAAACCTTCTTGTAGAAAAGACAATATCCTAGGAATCCTAACCTTACTCCATGAGTAACTCTTGGATTCGCACCAATGTAAGTATTTACGCCATATTTTATGGTAAATCTTTCTGGTAACAGGCTTCCTAGCCTGTATTAAGGTATCAATAACTGACTCCGAAAAACCACGCTTTGATAAAATCAAGCGTTCAATTTCCAAGCAGTCAGCTTCAGAGAAATTAGATTTTGATGTTTGAAAGGACCCTGAATTAGAAGGTCCTGTCTCAGAGGCAGAGACCAAGGTGGACAGGATGACATGTCCACTAGATCTGCATACCAGGTCCTGCGTGGCCACGCAGGCGCTATCAGAATCACCGATGCTCTCTCCTGTTTGATCCTGGCAATCAATCGAGGAAGCATCGGGAAGGATGGAAACACATAGGCCATCCCGAAGGTCCAAGGTGCTGTCAAAGCATCTACCAGGACTGCTCCCGGGTCCCTGGACCTGGACCCGTAACAAGGAAGCTTGGCGTTCTGGCGAGACGCCATCAGATCTATCTCTGGTTTGCCCCAAAGTCGAAGTATTTGGGCAAAGATCTCCGGATGAAGTTCCCACTCCCCCGGATGAAAAGTCTGACGACTTAGGAAATCCGCCTCCCAGTTCTCCACTCCAGGAATGTGGATCGCTGACAGGTGGCAAGAGTGAGACTCTGCCCAGCGAATTATCTTTGATACTTCCATCATCGCTAGGGAGCTTCTTGTCCCTCCTTGATGGTTGATGTAAGCTACAGTCGTGATGTTGTCCGACTGAAACCTGATGAACCCCCGAGTTGTTAACTGAGGCCAAGCCAGAAGGGCATTGAGAACTGCTCTCAATTCCAGAATGTTTATTGGAAGGAGACTCTCCTCCTGAGTCCATGATCCCTGAGCCTTCAGGGAATTCCAGACAGCGCCCCAACCTAGTAGGCTGGCGTCTGTTGTTACAATTGTCCAATCTGGTCTGCTGAATGGCATCCCCCTGGACAGATGTGGCCGAGAAAGCCACCATAGAAGAGAATTTCTGGTCTCTTGATCCAGATTCAGAGTAGGGGACAAATCTGAGTAATCCCCATTCCACTGACTTAGCATGCACAATTGCAGCGGTCTGAGATGTAGGCGTGCAAAGGGTACTATGTCCATTGCCGCTACCAATAAGCCGATTACCTCCATGCATTGAGCCACTGACGGGTGTTGAATGGAATGAAGGACACGGCAAGCATTTTGAAGCTTTGTTAACCTGTCTTCTGTCAGGTAAATCTTCATTTCTACAGAATCTATAAGAGTCCCCAAGAAGGGAACCCTTGTGAGTGGTAAGAGAGAACTCTTTTCTTCGTTCACCTTCCACCCATGCGACCTTAGAAATGCCAGTACTAACTTTGTATGAGACCTGGCAGTTTGAAAGCTTGACGCTTGTATCAGTATGTCGTCTAGGTACGGAGCCACCGAAATTCCTTGCGGTCTTAGCACCGCCAGAAGAGAGCCCAGAACCTTTGTGAAGATTCTTGGAGCCGTAGCCAACCCGAATGGAAGAGCTACAAACTGGTAATGCCTGTCTTGGAAGGCAAACCTTAGATACCGGTAATGATCTTTGTGAATCGGTATATGAAGGTAGGCATCCTTTAAATCCACTGTGGTCATGTACTGACCCTTTTGGATCATGGGTAAAATTGTCCGAATAGTTTCCATTTTGAACGATGGAACTCTTAGGAATTTGTTTAGGATCTTTAAATCCAAGATTGGTCTGAAGGTTCCTTCTTTCTTGGGAACCACAAACAGATTTGAGTAAAACCCTTGTCCATGTTCCGACCGCGGAACCGGATGGATCACTCCCATTAGTAAAAGATCTTGTACACAGCGTAGAAACGCCTCTTTCTTTATCTGGTTTGTTGACAACCTTGAAAGATGAAATCTCCCTTTTGGGGGAGAGGCTTTGAAGTCCAGAAGATATCCCTGAGATATGATCTCTAACGCCCAGGGATCCTGGACATCTCTTGCCCAAGCCTGGGCAAAGAGAGAGAGTCTGCCCCCCACTAGATCCGTTCCCGGATCGGGGGCCCTCACTTCATGCTGTCTTAGGGGCAGCAGCAGGTTTTCTGGCCTGCTTGCCCTTGTTCCAGGACTGGTTAGGTTTCCAGCCTTGTCTGTAGCGAGCAACAGCTCCTTCCTGTTTAGGTGCAGAGGAAGTTGATGCTGCTCCTGCCTTGAAGTTACGAAAGGCACGAAAATTAGACTGTCTAGCCCTAGGTTTGGCTCTGTCTTGAGGCAGGGCATGGCCTTTACCTCCTGTAATGTCAGCGATAATTTCCTTCAAACCGGGCCCGAATAAGGTCTGCCCTTTGAAAGGTATGTTAAGTAATTTAGATTTAGAAGTAACATCAGCTGACCAGGATTTTAGCCACAGCGCTCTGCGTGCCTGAATGGCGAATCCGGAATTCTTAGCCGTAAGTTTAGTTAAGTGTACTACGGCATCAGAAATAAATGAATTAGCTAGCTTAAGGGTTTTAAGCTTGTGTGTAATCTCATCTAATGGAGCTGATTCAAGGGTCTCTTCCAGAGACTCAAACCAAAATGCTGCTGCAGCCGTGACAGGCGCAATGCATGCAAGGGGTTGCAATATAAAACCTTGTTGAACAAACATTTTCTTAAGGTAACCCTCTAACTTTTTATCCATTGGATCTGAAAAGGCGCAGCTATCCTCCACCGGGATAGTGGTACGCTTAGCTAAAGTAGAAACTGCTCCCTCCACCTTAGGGACCGTTTGCCATAAGTCCCGTGTGGTGGCGTCTATTGGAAACATCTTTCTGAATATAGGAGGGGGTGAGAAAGGCACACCGGGTCTATCCCACTCCTTAGTAACAATTTCAGTAAGTCTCTTAGGTATTGGAAAAACGTCAGTACTCGACGGTACCGCAAAATATTTATCCAACCTACACATTTTCTCTGGTATTGCAACTGTGTTACAATCATTCAGAGCCGCTAAGACCTCCCCTAGTAATACACGGAGGTTTTCCAGCTTAAACTTAAAATTTGAAATGTCTGAATCCAGTTTATTTGGATCAGATCCGTCACCCGCAGAATGAAGCTCTCCGTCCTCATGTTCTGCAAATTGTGACGCTGTATCTGACATGGCCCTAATATTATCAGCGCACTCTGTTCTCACCCCAGAGTGATCTCGCTTACCTCTAAGTTCTGGTAATTTAGACAAAACTTCAGTCATAACATTAGCCATGTCCTGTAGTGTGATTTGTAATGGCCGCCCTGAAGTACTCGGCGTTACAATATCACGCACTGTGCCTTTAAGAAGCACAGAAAAAAATTATGACAGTTTAATAATAAGGAACCGGAAAAATTATAAAAATCAGATTTTTCCCGGTAAAGGCATAAATTTAGCAAAGGATTGCCCCCATTAGCAATGGATAACTAACCCTTAATAGCAGAAAAAAATGTACAAAATATAAACGTTTTTTATCACAGTCAAAGCACAATCTCACAGGTCTGCTGTGAGTGATTACCTCCCTCAAAACAATTTTTGAAAACCCTTGAGCTCTGTAGAGACGATCCGGATCATGCAGGAAGAGAAACAGACTTTTGACTGAATTTTTGATGCGTAGCAAAAGCGCCAAAATAGGCCCCTCCCCCTCACCCACAGCAGTGAGGGAAGTTCAGTAAACTGTCTTAAATTAAAATAAACGACAGCCAAGTGGAAAAACAGTGCCCAAAAACAATTTTTCACCCAGTACCTCAGATAATTAAACAATTTAGCATGCCAGCAAAAACGTTTAAAATCAAATAACATGAAATGTCATTAAACAGCCTGTTGCTAGACGTTCCCACTGCAAGTTAGGCTAAAAATTATATGCATATAGTATTACCCAGAGAAGTGCCATTCCCCAGAATACTGAAGTGTACACATATATACATAAACAGCCTGATACCAGTTGCTACTACTGCATTTAAGGCTGAACTTACATTATATCGGTATTGGCAGTATTTTCTCAGTCAATTCCATTCCTCAGAAAATAATATACTGCAACATACCTCTTTGCAGGTGAACCTGCCCGCTGTCCCCTGATCTGAAGTTTACCTCACTCCTCAGAATGGCCGAGAACAGCAAAATTAATTTTAGCTACGCCGGCTAAAATCATCCAAAAACTCAGGTAGATTCTTCTTCAAATTCTACCTGAGAAGGAACAACACACTCCGGTGCTGTTTTAAAATAACAAACTTTTGATTGAAGATATAAAACTAAGTATAATCACCACAGTCCTCTCACACATCCTATCTATTAGTTGGGTGCAAGAGAATGACTGGGTGTGACGTAGAGGGGAGGAGCTATATAGCAGCTCTGCTTGGGTGATCCTCTTGCACTTCCTGTTGGGGAGGAGTTAATATCCCAGAAGTAATGATGACCCGTGGACTGACTACACTTAACAGGAGAAAGACATGTTTGAGACACTAAAAGCAAATGCAGAGAAAATTACACTGAGAACCTTGTCATTTGAATTGTATGTGTTATTTACCAAAAATGTTTATATCCTTACTGGGTGCTCCGTGTATAATTATTCTGCCCTGTGAGAATCTGCATTCTATTGAAATGTATTACTTTCTCAATACTCACCAGGCATTCCTGGTTGAATTAGTTTTTTCTTAGATTATTCAATGTAGTCTGCTTATGTGAGGGCTGTCAAGATATTTCTTGCTATTCTGAAGAATTTTAAATTATTGGGCCCCATGATATCAAACATTAGATGATACATAAATGCGCAAAAACACCCTGAAATAACTCAGCTATGCAGCCCTAAAAGAGAACAATTCCAGGAGAACTCTAAGAGGCCCATTTATCAAGCTCCGAATGGAGCTTAGGGGCCGGTGTTTCTGGCGAGTCTTCAGACTCGCCAGAAACAGCAGCAGCGGTCCAAAGACCGCTGCTCCATAACCCTATCCGCCTGCTCTGATGAGGCGGACAGAAATCGCCACAATTCAACCCGAACAAGTATGATCGGGTTGATTGACACCTCCCTGCTGGCGGCGAGTCTGCAGGGGGCGGCGTTGCACCAGCAGCTCTCCGCATTCAGCGATGTCTGTCGGACCTGATCCACACTGTCAGATCAGGTCCGACAGACATTTCATAAATAGGCCTCTATGTATAAAAATGAACACAAAAATAAAGGGGCGCGCTTATGACAAGCTACTGAGGTGAGGTTGCAATAACATCAGGTGTACAATTATACACAAATGCAATATAAACAATATTGAACAGGAAATAAAACAAATGGTTTATTAAAACACTACAATTTAAAAAAGCACCGGTGGTTAAAATTACAAGCGAATACTAAATGGCCATATATCTAAAAGGAGAGATCCAAATGCTAGGTCTATATATGGATCAGACCTTGCAAAAAAGGTTCAGTCCAAAGTGGTGAGGACAGTTATTCGTTAGTAAAACAATCTTCATGTGTAATATCTTCATAAAAACAGCAACAGATAATATATCTTGCGTCTTGTATCTTTAGTGGGTGTGGGTATGAAAGGATAAGTGGATTGTTCTGATTCTGTGTGAATGTTCTAATATTCAGAGAAGCTCCTCGAGTATAAAACTTACCCAGAATGCGAAACCTCTAGATGCTGGTTTCTCTACTTCCTCTCAGCTACAATGTTTGCACGTCTAGACCCTCCGGTTTACCCTTACGGTTTGGCGTTTCTCTCAGATCATGCCGTTGTTAGTTCCGGGTCACGTGGTAATTTTTTCGGCCAATCGGGAAGCTGGATTACCGGGAATAGCCAGTGGGAACTTTAAACTTGAGAGATACAATGTTGCCAACAAATCACACTGTTAGAGTATCCACTAGATTAGACTTCAAAAGTTTTCCAGAGTGCTCTGTGATCTTGTGTCTTCATACAAAAGAGACTTAGAAACAATCCATCGACGCGTTTCAGCTGGTGCAGCATTTTTCAAGATGTCTCAGAGTAAATTACACTGAGAACCTTGTATTTTGATTTGTATGTGCTTTCCCAAAAATGTTTTTATCCTTACTGGGTGCTCCTTATATATTCATTCTCCCCTGTGAGAATCTGCATTTTATTGAAATTCATTACTTTCTTAAGACTCGCCAGGCATTCCTGGTTGAGTCCCTTTTTTCTTAGATTATTCCATGAAGTCTGCTCATGTGAGAGCCGTCATGATATTTCTTGCTATTCTGAAGAATTTTAAATTATTGGGCCCCATGATATCAAACATAATATGACACATGACATCATCATAATAATAATGTTAAAATCAGACCTTATCCATTTCAAAATATTATTATTTGACAAATTTTAAAAATGTTTAGCAAGAAGATAAAATAGCTTAAATGCAGACATGCTGATATAATTGATACCATTTAATAATGCTTGACATTTTTGGCATTCAGACATTATTATAGATTTATTATAGTTTTTATACATTACACATACAAAGATTTGAGAACAAGTACTATAACTTGATTGTCATTTTAATATTTTATTAGAGCTTTGTGAGGAGCATATATGTTTATTTTTGGTTGTACTTTTCTGCTAAAAAAAGTATAGGTTCCTCCAGATACAAAATATATTTAATTAAAATATACTAAGAGAATTCATATTAATATTTTACAATGTTGTTAATGTTGCATAAGTACAAAAATGTATAGTACAGTATTCCATTATTCTAATATTATGTTGAATATATTGTATGTTATTGGTATGATAAATACTAAGATTATTTTATTCTGTTCACATTATTAATTCAACTTAAAACCAAATAACATTTAATTGCATTGATTATTAATGTGAAATTTATTCTGTAACTACTGTTAAAAGGAAAGAAATATACAAGTGAATGTACAGTTATATTGTTGATGATTGTGTTTTTACATTGTAGATACATTTACAAAGATACTAGATACAAACTAATGATATTGATTACTGGTACCATAAATATGTGAAAGCAGAAAAAAACTCCCAGAGATATGGATGCTGCCATTTGTGATACATGTAGTGGTGTCATCAATGATAAACAATAATCTCTCAGGGGTTTGGGGGATTTAAAGGGAAACTAAAGTCAAAATGAAGCTTTCAAGATTGAATCTTAAACATCTTTCCAACTTTTTACTTCTGATATCACATTTTCTTCATTCTCTTGGTATCCTTTGTTGGAGAGCATAACTTGGTAGGCTCAGAAGTAGCAATGCACTTCTGAGAATTAGATAATGATTGGTGACAGCACATAAATGCCTCTTGTCATTGGTTAATCAGATCTGTTCAGGTTACTCCCATTAGTACAAACTGCTTCTTAGCCTGCTCTTTAACAAAGGATATCAAAAGAATGAAGCACATTTGATATTTAAGTTTCTGTTTACCTCTGAAGATATTATACGCTGAAGATGTATAACCATTTTTATTACATAGTATTATTGCGGACTAATCATACATTTCATGGTTATTTTGTTATGAATTTTAAAATGTTTAAAATAACATTAACTGCAAAAGCTAAAAGCCTGTCATATGGCTTTTAGCTTTTTTCACAATCTTATTTTCCAAAGAAAATGAAAATATCTTTGACATAATATTATGCATTTATTACTGAAATGTAGTTCATTTTATTAAATCAAGTATAGCACAGATACTTAATATTTTGTAATTATCTCTATTTATTTTAAGTAACACCTAAAAGAGGCCTGGATTCACTTTATTGTGTATACAATGGATATGTCCATACATTACCAACTCTTTATTAAAGGGACAGTATACACCAATTTTCATATAACTGCATGTAATAGACACTACTATAAAGAAGAATATGCATAGATACCGATCTAAAAATCTTACTTAGAAACTCCAAGTTTAGCACTGTTAATAAGGTTAGGCTGGGACACCCACTGAAAGGGGCTGATAGCAGACCCTCCCCCCATCCCCTGCCTATGAAAATACTCATTATACAAACAGAATCAATCTGAAGTCTGTATACATCCGTATACATCTACAACTTCAGGGCTTGGTTAGGATTCTGAAAATCAGCACAATGTTATTTAAAAATAAGCAAAACTATACATTTTTACAAAAAAAACAAACTGATGGGCTATATAAATGGATCATCTACAAAATATTTATGCAAAGAATAATTTAGTGTACAATGCCCCTTTAAATGTGTAGCATGTAAAGTTAACTTTTATCTTACAAAAATATAATTTATATTTAAACAGGTATATGCTAGAACTCTTATTTACCAAATGTCTTGCTTTTCCCTGGAATAACAATAATAAAAATAAGAAGAATCCAAACTCATGTCATGGAAAACTAACAGTATTTCTTAAGTGGCTATGGGATCTACGGAAGTTGATTACATTAAAGTGACAGTAAAGTCAAAATTAAACGTTTATAATTCAGACAGAACATGCAATTTTAAACAACTTACCAATTTACTTCTATTATCAAATTAGCTTTATTCTCTTAGAATTCTTTGCTGAAGAGTAAATCTAGGTAGGCTAATAAGAATTTAGGAGCGTGCACATGTCTTTGGCCCTCTATGGCAACAGTATTTGCAACAACATTGTGATACATATTTTTGTAAAAACTGCTCCTGCGCTCACCTAGGATTCACAAAGGATACTAAGAGAATGAAGCAAAATTGATAACAGAAATAAACTGGAAAGTTTCAAATGGTACACTTTATCCAAATAATTTAAGTTTAATTTTGAGTTTACTGTCCCTTTAGCAATTTGCATAAGAAAATGCTTGTTTCACTTGTAAATACCTAAATCATAAAGTAGAAACCAGCAGACACAGGGGCGGACTGAGACCAATCAGGGCCATGATCAAAAATTAGGGAAGGGCCCCACTGTCTCACACTGACTGAAATGTATGGAAATGTTGACAAATGAACATGGTAGACTCCCTGCCCCCACCATGCCTCCCAACCTCCAGGGCCAGACCCCACACTCTATGGCCCTCACAGTGACAGACCCCCGACAAGGCCCTCCCTAATCTAAAGCCCCTCGAGCAATAAAATCCACATCCAGGCACAAGGCCCCTAGACTGGTGCCAGGGCCCCCACTAAACCCAAACTTAACTGCTTATTTACTGATAAGGCAGATGTCAGCCAAAGCTTAAGAAGTATACCAGGAGCCATGGAGATGCCATTTGTGGGGCCCCTCGGTCCAGGTCCTATGTGCCCGGCTGATCAGTCCACCCCTGAGCAGACAGGTTTATAAAGATAGGTTAAGAATGCTGTTATCCAGTGTCAGCCCAGGGTACACAATTGTTTCATAATCTTCCTGTAAAAGTTAGTTGAGTTACTTTTAATCAATCTACTGGAGATCAAGCAGAGAGATTCTGGAACCCTGGTCTGATTACCAAACTTGAGAAATAGAGCTTGACCACCTTGGTTCAAATCAATGTATCTGTACACCATAAAATCAATGTATATTTATAAAAAAAAATGTTTTCTCTTACATGGTCAATGAGCTCTTTGACTAAACCATTCCACTGGCCCTTTTCATCCTGTGATCCATATTTTCCATCTTCAACCAAACGAATGTCATATGTAAACCCAAGAGTAGTGGATATTTCATGCAGAAGGTCAATACAAAAGCCCTCAAAACGGTCCTTGCCAAAAAGAGGTGTGTCTGACTTCTTAAACATCACATAAGGCTCCTCCTGGAAAGCAAAATATACAAATCCCATAGCAATTAATTTAAAAACCTTTTCAAATGTCAGACATCACATTTTAAATATGTTCAAGCTGTTTGTCATTTATTAATGGCAGGGTTCATATAAGAATAAGTATGAAAATAAATGAGAAGTACTTCTATCAGTTAAAAAAATAAGGGCTAGATTACAAGCGGAGTGGTAATTTATTGCGCGCCTACAAATAGCCAAATTTGTCTGTTTGCGGTTACGCGATAAATAATCAGCCATTACAAGTGGCTGGTTATTGTTACTGTGAGCTTGCATTTGCAAGTACCGCTTATAAAATAAACCAGAGATCAGATCTCTGGTTAATTTGTTAAATACCCACCAAATGCCCCTAAACTTTAAAAAAAAACTTTAAAAAAAAATAAGTAGCTTTCTGAACATTTTTGGGGGCTAAAGTCGGTGGCTGTAGGGTGTTAGAAAAAAAATGGCACTGAAAAGATCCTTTACATTGCAGTTAATGGGAACTGTGTGTTCCCAGTAAATATATATATATATATATATGCTTAACGTGAAGGTCAATTTTAATGAATTAAAAACTTACTTTTTATTCCTGGCAGCCGCTCCAGCACTTCCTCCGCCCATCGCAATCCACCTTTGCGGGTCCAAAATGACGAATCCGGCTTCCTCCAATCGGGGCGTTGCATCAGGCCAAGATTCCCCTGGGGGAAAGCAGTGATTGGAGGAAGCCGGATTGGTCATTTCTGACATCTGCAGAGGCTTCTGATGGCAGGATGAATCGCTGGAGCAGCTGCCAGGATTAAAAGGTAAGTTTTTGAAGAAAACGAGTGAATTGTCAATTTAGACGAATTAAAGGATTATTAAAAACCGGGCACTGATTCATCAAAATTGACATTCACTTTAAATACTTATATATTTATGAGTTATTATGTATATAAACACATATTAACACATAAATATACATATAAATAGTCATATACATATCTATTTACTCTTTGCTGCCATTGCTGCGCAACTCACCCACCTTTGCTGCGCTAGTTCTCATGCCATGTTTCACAGCATGAGAACGAGGATCCCATTGGAGTTTAAGGAAACCCGCTCTTGTGAGCACCATGCTTCCCAGTGACTTGTGTTTGCATTGCTGTCAACTTGTAACACCAGCGCACATTAGCGAGCGCTGGTATAACTCAGTGGAGTGAAAATATCACTTTCATAAAAGGGATATTTTGCGCTCCACTTGCATTCTGGCCTTAAATGAAATATATTTTGAAAGCACAAATAAGCAGTAGTTGTATTAAAAAGATAAACTTTGAAATAATAGTGAATCTCATTCCTAGGTTTCAAGTAACATTGAAAAGGTTACTGTGAATCAGGTGCTTTAATTAGATTGTAAGTTCCTTATGCCAAGATTCATACTAAGAGGCCCGTTTATCAAGTTCCGAATGGAGCTTGAGGGCCCGTGTTTCTGGCGAGCCTACAGCAGTTATGAAGCATAATCTGTCTGCCTGCTCTGAGCAGGTGGACAGACATCACTGCAATTAAACCCGATCTAGCTGATTACTTTGGGGCAATGCCCCGCAAAAAGCCCTTTTAAGGGCTATTTGTAAATTGTAATTTAGTATAGGGTAGGGATTTTTATTATTTTGGGGGGCTTTTTTGTTTTATTAGGGGGATTAGATTAGGTGTAATTAGTTTAGAATTCTTGTAATTATTTTATTTTTTTTCTGTAATTTAGTGGGGGTTTTCATACTTTATTTTATTTTATTTAATTGTAGTTAATTGTAGCTAATTTAGGAAATTATTTTAATTATAGTGAAGTTTTA
>NC_069501.1:573781465-574031465 GCF_027579735.1 Bombina bombina
CAAAACAAATTACAAGATTTTGAAGGTTTTCTAAATTGACTTACTTAAAAGCTGAGTTATGGAAGAGTCACATATATAAAACCAACAATACTGTATTTAAAAGTAGCATTGTTGTAAATATTTTAATTTGCAATTCTGTTGGCAACATTTAAAAGTAGATATATAATAGGATCCCAAATGCAGGCTATAGAAGTTGAAGACACAGCTAAATATCAAGGATGCAAGAGTATATATAAAAGTTACACTTTTATATATACTAGTGGGTGATGCAAGAGTACTGATGGTCTCATATACTGTTTTTATTAAATAATGAACTGAATCCAAGGAATGTTTTTAAAGTTTACAATAAATATGAAGTTTTTACTGGAATCCTTTTCCAAGTTTTTGAGTACTGATGGGATACCTCATCTTTTAATACAGACCTTCCAACCATCCCAGTTCCTGTGGGATTGTCAAGAATGCAAGAGTACTAATAAGGGACCTTATCTTCTCCTACAAACCTTCCAACCATCTGAGATCTTTACGGATCATCAAGAATGCAAGAGTACTGATAAGGGACCTCATCTTCTTCTACAGACCCTCCAACCATCCCAGATCTTGTGGGATTGTCTGGGGTTGTAAGGGCTCTCCAGCACATCTCTTATCAAGGGAAATGCCATATTTTCTAGGGGCAGCCTGTGCTCCCTGCACACAACATGAATTGAATAAGCCCAGCTACACACATGACATGCCTCCCCTATTAGCATTGCATATGACCCCCCTCACTTGCCCATCGTGGAAAGCTTCCAGTAAATATTATGAAGCAACTATTCACACTTTTATTTAATTATATATTTATTTATTTATTTATTTAAACCACCCTTACCTCTCCTTCATCTTTCTATTTGCTCTTTGGAGAGTACTGGATATGTAAAAATACACCACATTGCTAATATAAGCTAAGCTGACACTTTGCATATTTAGGAGTGGATATCACCTCCAGCACCCACTGGGTATCAGCAAAAGCAAATTTCCTAGACTTAGTAGAAAGTAGTAGTAGAAAGTAGATAGATAATATGATCCCCAATGCAGGCTATAGAAGTTGAACACACAGCTAAATATCAGGGATGCAAGAGTATATATAAAAGTGTAAACCAATCACAAAAAAACAAAAAATGTGACAATAAATATGATAGTGGGTGACGCTAGAGTACTGATGGTCTCATGTAGTGTTTCTATGAAATAATTAACTGAATCCAATAACCCTCCTTTTAGATTTTTTTAAAGTTTACAATAAATATGAAGTTTTTACTGGAGTCCTTTTCCAAGTTTTTGAGTATTGATGGGAGACCTCATCTTTTAATACAGACCTTCCAAAATTCCCAGATCCTGTTGGATTGTCAAGAATACAAGAGTACTGATAATGGACCTCATCTTCTCCTACAGACCTTCCAACCATCTGAGATCTTTAGGGATTGTCAAGAATGCAAGAGTACTGATAAGGGTTCTCATCTTCTACTACAGACCTTCCAACTATCCTAGATCTTGTGAAATTGTCAAGGATGCAAGAGTACTGATAAGGGACCTCGTCTTCTCCTACAGACCTTTCAACCATCCGAGATCTTGTGGGATTGCCTGGAGTTGTAAGATCTCTCCAGTGTCCCTCCAGCACATCTCTTATCAAGATAAATGCCATATTTTCTAGGGGCACCCCGTGCTCCCTCCACACAACATTGTTGAATAAGCCCAGCCACACACATGAAATGCCTCCCCTACCAGCATTACATATGACCCCACCCCTCCCAACACACAAACATACACAGCTCCAACCACCAAACACTGGTTAGCAACTTCTGACAAAATTATTCACTTGCCTATCGTAGAAAGCTTCCAGGGAATATTGGGAAGTAACTATTCCCACTTTTATTTAATTATATAATTATTTATTTATTTAAACCACCCTAACCTCTCCTTTACCTTTCTATTTGCTCTGTGTAGAGAACTAGACATGTGAAAATATACCACATTGCTAATATAAGCTAAGCTGGCACTTTGGATATTTAGGAGTGGATATTACCCTCATCACCCACTGGGTATCAGCAAAAGCACATTTCCTAGACTTGATAAAGATACCTAAGTAAGGAGGTTACGGTGCAGTTACAGGGTCCGATTTATCATGAGTCTGGCGGACATGATCCGCTGTAGCGATCATGTCCGCCAGACATCGATAAATGCCGACAGCATACGCTGTCTGCATTTATCATTGCACTAGCAGTTCTGGTGATTTGCTTGTGCAATGCAGCCCTCTGCAGTTTCACAGGCAATCGACTGCTAGCAGGGGGTGTTACGTACGTAACGAGATCGGGCTGATTAATGTCCGCAGCCTCAGAGTCGGCGGACGAGTTAAGGAGCAGCGGTCTTAATACCACTGCTTCTTGACTCTTGTTTCTGATGAGCCTGAAGGCTCATGCAGAAACAGGGGTATTTAACCCCATTCAGGCCATGATAAATTGGCCCCATAGTATTAAAGAAAAACAAATTGATCAGGAGCCTTTTGGCAGCAAATTATAAGAAAATTATGTAGCAGGTGTACAAAATATATTTTTCTTTTCTTTTAAGTATCTGGTTTATAAAAAATATATATGAAATTAAATAAGAAGTTTTATGTTGAACCAAATGTAACAGGTATTTTTGTAATATGAGTCGGACATAAATTAATATTCAAACTAAGAGTCATGTGCTGTCGTATAAACACTTTTGGCTTTTAGAATTCATGCTAGTATAAACCTCATCCAGAGTCTAGTATAACAAGTTCCAACTACAACACATGCTGAAACAGCTGTATCATTCTATTTTAAATTAAAAAAAATAGTGAAGTGCAATTAAATATCTGACATAAAATATTAATAGTTTACTATGAAAGCTCTGCAGACAAGCAGACCTGTCATAATGCTGCAGATCACAGATAATTCAAACCTCAGCTATGACTCACAGAACTAATAAGTCTATTATAATCTAAAACACAATGGCAGTTATTCGTACTGCATCTCATTTGAATTGTTCACCAACAAGTTTCTGAAATTGACTCTCCTTTAGCATGATAATAGTTTTGTTGCATGAATTGAAAAAAGAGCACCCAGAGACTTAAACACTTCCTTATTTTTCAGCATGCAGGTGCTTGTTACTCTTATAAATATAGTTTATCTGTCCCAACACCTCTTAAAAGCATGTTACATCTTGTTTGAAGTAGGAGAATTGTCCCCTGTCAAATGAGGGGTCACATAAAAGCCCGATTCTACCTTGCAGAGATCCCTGTAAAGGACCAGGAAGCTAAGGATTGAGTCAGGGAGAAGTAGTGGGAGTTTTTATAGGTGAACTTATAATAGGTAGAGACAGAGTTTATGGATGTTCAATGGGAAGAAATGGGCATGATGTGGGTGGAGTTGGATGGTTTCATTTGGCTAGGCAGGAAGGGGCAGCTATGGTGAGGAGCACAAGGGAGGTGCAACCTTAATGTTTGGATGTTGTTTTGTTCCTCATGCACCTGTGTAGAACGTAACTAGCCACATGTCTCTCTAAGATGCAGCTGACAACCTGCCGCACTGGACACCAAATATGTTTTAACAGTTCAAATATTTCCAAAAAATAAGGCCTAATGTACTGATTATGACTGTTTCAAAATTGAAAATGGCTTTATGGACATCAAAAATAAATAGAAGAATTTGGTGCAACACAATAGACATCTCAGATGTGAACTATTTAAGTCCCAAAGATCATATATGATCTTAAAGGAACATTGTACTTACTTGGTTTTCTTTGTGACACTCAACAACAGACATTCCAAAAATATAACACATTTGTCTATACTGAATAAATATATTCTTTTCTTGTCAAACTTATAGATATTTGTGCAGCTACACCAATAGAGCTATGGTAGCTAGACATATTTGAACTTTTTAAATACAAATTTTCTTTAAATTTGGACTAAAGTACAATGTAATTGAAATATAGATAATAGTATAACATACCATAATTACGTGAATTAAGTAAGTTTTATTAAAAATACCATAACACAAGACAAAAAATTTAATTTAATGGGCAGATAAGTCAAGAAAATTACATTATTTTGGAACAAAAGATTCACTTATACGTAAAAAAAAAAAAAAGCCAATAAATTTCCTGCATCCCATATTCCAAATAAGTTATGTGTTATACCTTGTTATACCTTTTATTTAATTTTTTTTTATTTATAAAAGTTGTATTTGTCTCTTATTTCAGTGCATCTTGTATGGCACAAACAATGGAATTGTGTTTACAAAATAGCAGTTGAAAGGCACTTATATTGAGAAGTATAATAATACCTAAAGTAAAATGTATTAAGCTGCTGGAAGACAAGTTCTCAAGCAGAGAACCTGTCCACCCGCAATTGTCACTTTCGTATTAGCATAACTAGACAAAATTTAAGAATGCACAAGTGTTCTCTTGTTCAATTCTGCCCCCTGCTCTTACACAACCAATTGCACAAGAGCAGGGACTGACAGTTACCCCAAATTATGGAGTTTGGGGGGATTTGTTTCTTCCACATAAGAGGAACTGCTTCTCTTGCAGAAATTTAAGATTATACAAGACCTGTCTTGTAAAATATTACATCCTGCTCTCACACAACCAACCGAGAGAGAGCAGGGACTGTCAGTCACTGTGAATGAGCAAGCTTGGGTTGATTTATCACCACTACCTCAGAGGAACTGCTTATCAGAAGCTGTAAATGCAACTTGATACATTTTCTCTCTAGTGTTTACATGTCACCTTGCCAAGGTTTAAGTTTTTTTTTCCACAACAAAAACTAAAATAATCTGCTATATATAAAAACTTTTTATCCACCCTGCTTGGGACTAGAAACCTTCAGAATAGGTTGGATTTCAGAATAGTTAAATATTTGCACTTGTAAAATGGAACAGCTTGGAGAATGATGAAACCAACTGTAGACAACAATATCTTAAAGGAACATTAAACCCAAATATTTTCTTTCATTATTCAGACAGAGTATACAATTTTAAACAACATTCCAATTTACTTATATTATCTAATTTGCTTCATTCTTTAGATATCCTTAGTTAAAGAAATAGCAATGCACATGGGTGAGCCAATCACATGAGGCAACTATGTGTAGCCACCAATCAGAAGCTACTGAGCCTATCTAGATATGCTTTTCAGGAAAGAATATCAAGAGAAAGAAACAAATTAGATAATAGAAGTAAATTAGAAAGTTGTTTAAAATTGTATTCTCTATCTGAATCATGAAAGAAAAAATGTGGGTTTAATGTCCCTTTAAGTAATTCAGGCAATATTTTTATGTCATAATACAGTTTACACATGCAACCTAAAGGTAGTTCTATATAAAAGTTAATCATTTTTATACATAGTACCTTCAGAAAGATAGTACAATACTGTAATCAGACATTTAATAGTTGTTGTTTTAAATAAATAAATATAGTCTGGCATTTCCATTATAGAAAACAAAAAAAAAACCAATGATGCAAGCAGAAAATATTGTGACTTACTGGTGGGACAAATGTTAATTTCTAATAACTATTTTAATGGAAAAGTCTAGATTTTGAAATAATTCTTGATTTTGGAATTACGGATTCTGGGATTTGTATATGCACCTGGGTTTGGAAATATGTATAGAAAATAGAGCAACTTCCACAGATTTGAAATGATTAGCTCATTAATAAAATCACAGGCATACGTTAAAATGAGACTATAATTTGTCTCATTAATGAGGCCTGTTTGTAGAATTTACAGTGGAAAAGTAAAGTACTGATCCCATCTTAGACTACTGAGAAGAGGAATACATAATTCTGAGCTTGATATATGGAAATATTGGATATTGTAAGGTAATATGCAGATTCTGACATTTTAGTAAAATGTTTTATTTGAATGTACCCTGCTTGTGCCCTGCAGTGATTCAGCACATATTTTCCTACATGTGCGTTCTTCCAAGGATGATAGTTTGAATCGTACATCTCATATTTGCCACAGTAAAATTTGTTACAGGGGTTTGTCCTTTTGGTATATAGATGAGATACATTGGCGTATAGGAACATTATCATTTAAAAAGGAAAGACTTTAAATAAAAGACTTCATGGAAAATATATCACATCAGTTGGTATCAGAATTTGTTAAATTGTATTAAATAAACTAATGGATATAATTCAGGCTCTACTGCTTGTTAGGCATAGTGGGCAGATATATATCGGCACCTGCTCTATGGGGACACCTCTTAGGAGCATTTCAAATGCTCAAATTACACCAATGAAGTCCCTCTCACCCCTCCCCCCCCCCCCAGAAAAAAATACTTTCTGAAAATTTGAATTGCCTAGAAAGTGAAATTATTAATTTTGCAATTTGATAGCCATTGAATTTCAAAATATATAGTATTATTTTTTATGACGAAAAAATAATTGTACATGCATGATTACTATATTACCCAGAATTCATCTGACTGTCACATTAGAAAGGTGAACTAATCAGATGCCAAATAGATGTAAAATAACACATACAGAACAAGAGTAAAGCAGATGATGAATATTGAGGTATATACTTTACATACTGCCTATTTAAGCATATCATTACATAAAAGTAATGCAAATGTGTTAAAATAACTTACCCTCAATAATTAAGACTTTTGCATCACTCCTCATTTTAAACAGCTTTTACCTGATACCTGTGGCAGATCATTTGTTAAACAATGTGCATGTATTGAACTTGTTTTTATATATATGTATTTTTGCTAATTATTGTTATTTATTATATCTGTTTTATTCTTTTATGAAATAATCTCTCTCTACTTTTCTGTCTCACTTTCTGTTCAATTCAAATTAACTTTGTTAGTATAAATATTAACCAATCAGTGTTGCAAAAGCACATTGCAGGTGACAGGGCCATCCGCCCAGGGCCCTGCACTTTCAGGGATCCTTGTAGTTAGTTTATAAAGAAGTGTTTATGGTATCAGGAGGTGTAATATATAATAATAATTTAATATATAATATATACTGTTATTCTTTATATAGGAAACGCTGAATGTTTAGACAGGGTTGGGCCATACAGGGGGTGGGGAATAAGAGTGCTGGGCTGAGCGGCCCCATACATTTGTCCTGCCCAGGGCGCCGTAAATGCTAAGGGTATCCCTGGCACATTGTTTGGGGAGAGGGGAATACAGGATATGTTTGACAATAACTTGACATAGCAGGGAATAAGTGATAGAGGGGCCCATTTAACAAGCTCTGTACGGAGCTTGTGGACCCATGTTTCTGGCGAGTCTTCAGACTCGCCAGAAACACAAGTTATGAAGCAGCGGTCTAAAGACCGCTGCTCCATAACACTGTCTGCCAGCTCTGAGCAGGCGGACAGGAATCTCCTGAAATCAACCCGATCGAGTACGATTGAGTTGATTGACACCTCCCTGCTGGCGGCCGATTGGCCACGAGTCAGCAGGGGGTGGCGTTGCACCAGCAGCTCTTGTGAGCTGCTGGTGCAATGTTAAATACGGAGAGCGTATTGCTCTCCGCATTTAGCGAGGTCTTGCGGACCTGATCCACACTGTCGGATCAGGTCCGGAAGACCTTTGATAAATAGGGGCCATAGTAGATTTCAGTGTTTTAGGGGTATTTGCACAATGTTCTCTTTATGTCATGTGATGATGTATACTGCTGCCCACTGAGTTATAGTTTCTTCTTCTCCAAACGTTTTTTTTTTTCTTGCTCATTGGTGAAATTGAATGTAAGCATCTGGAGGTAATCTTCTCTTGCCATCAACTAATCTTGGCAATGTAGCAGAAAGTGTGTCTCATTTTCTATTACTCTCTGGTCACATAGTTTGCACACTCAGTTTTCTTTTGATTGCTATTTTTTTTAAAACATATGTTGTCTCTATGTTTATATTGTATGCACTTGCTCTGCACTGGCACAGAACCTGTTTCAGTTTTGTTTGTTTACTGTTATAGGGCAAGGTACCTGTGTATATTCCCACTGTAAGCAGTGGCAGAATTATGGTACATTTTCTAGTTCCATTTTTCCATGTAAGGGCATTTATTTCTATATCTCTTTATTTAAACAAAACTGAATTTTGGCTATTTAAAAGCAGATGTATAACAGCTTATTAGGTATCGCTGTAAAAAAAAAATGGTCCAGAGGGGAATTTGTGGCTGCCACATAGTAAGGTACCAGTGATAGGATACGGGCACTTTTATGATATAACATCTCCCATAGATGTTGTTATTGGAATTATTGCAGTGCTTGAGAAGCTCAACTCTTGAGTGTCTGAAGTGCAGTCGGTGACCCCCTGCTATTGATAGCAGCAGACAAGAATAAAAGCAGAGACTAAGGACATTGTGTCCACTTACATGGAATGGAAGAGTTCCGATAGAATAAACAAGATCAAGCGAAGGACTGAGACATTCTTTACTATTACTTTAATCTTGAAGTTTAGATCAGTAGCACTTTTTATTGTTCAGTATCAAATTTCTGTAAAGCAAATGCTTAATCCAGGATTTTCCGATAAATGTGCTATTGAATATCACTCTAAACTAACTGAGTGATTGTTAAATTTAAAAAGCACTGTGTGTGCACATCACATATCAATTTAACAAATACAACAGCATTACCAACATAAATAGCATTAGTGATTTTTAATAATCTGTGCATGTGTAGAAACAATCACTTCAAGAATAATTTTAAATAGAAATATCTATAGACATCTTGCTCAGATGCACCTTTTTACACATGCTCCCTAAGGTCTGTCTCTGCAGTTTTAGCCACCTTGTTTCAGACATTTGGGCTGTAGGTGTGTCTATACATTTTTTTATATCATTATCTGGAAATACAACATAACAGGTCCCTTATTGAACCTATTTAATTCAAATATTTTAAAGAAAATTTCAGTGATTTTCCATCATAACTTTATTTTCCTGATATAATTACTTGGAAATCTGGATTAAAAATTGGGTCTCAAATTTGAATTATATTTGGTTTCTTTCCTTCTCTCTTAACACGCTATGACAGTGCCAATCAGAATTCAGCCTGCAAATCATAGAGAGACGTTTATACCCAAAGGAAGTGATTATTAATTGTTGGCTTAGGACATTGGAAGCTTCGTTTATGGGACAATCTTTTTTATTAAGACATGACCCATAAAATATGTACTTTATTTAACCCAAAGAACACTTCTTCTTGCTAACTCTTTATTTATTCTCTCTCTCATACAATACATAAAGTAATAGATATCACTTGTTGGACCATCAGGTTTAATGCATACAATCATATAGGACATTATATATATATATATATATCCATCAAAAATAAAGTCAGTGTTTCGGCTTATAACTTAAGCCTTTATCAAGACCATCTTAGAGATAGCAGTTCAAAAGCTCAGAGTGTCAAACACCATTACGCTGAGCTTTTGAACTGATATCTCTAAGAAATATTTTGGTTATGAATAAATAATCATTGCAAATTTAAGTCCTGTGAGTGCCCTCATACTTGAAAGTCTTTGTGAATATTTGATAGGAGAGACACCCAGGGGGTTGATAAAATGAAATGTTAGAGTTGTGCAGCACCAAAATATTTGTTTGGTTCAAATCATTTCGAACACATATTTGGGCAAATTTGTTTACCCAAAGATTTGTTGGCTGTACTATTTGGTATTCATTTAGTTTTAAACAACACACAAACTGAATATTCATAGAACATTTACATTTGTTTTTGGTAAACAAATGTAAATGTTCCAAAGCTATAGGTGTACTTTTTGCTTACTTTTAGCGTGCTGGAGAGCTGCCCTAACTTGCTCCTCTCCATCACAGAACCCTGGCCGTGCTAATAGGAGGCTTAGAGTGGTGGCTACCAGGGCCTGAACTAAAGGACTTCTAAAGGACTTCTCCATTAGCACAAGCCCTGGGAGCCGGCACACTAAGCTTCCTATCAGCGAAACACTTTCTTTCCTTTCTCTCATATCTCTTCACTCTTTCTTGTTTTTTTCTCCACTCTCTCTTTTTTTCTCCACTCTCTCTTAAAAGATGATTTCATGATTCAGATAGAGCATGCAACTTTAAACAACTTTCTAGTTTACGCCTATTATCAATTTTTCTTTGTTCCTTTGCTATCTTTATTTGAAAAAGAAGCCCACTGTTGGTTCAGAAACCCTGGACAGCACTTGTTTATTGGTGGTTGAATTTATCCACCAATCAGCAAGAACAACGCAGGTTGTTCACCAAAAATGGGCCGGCTTCTAAACATACATTCTTGCTTTTCAAATAAAGATACCAAGAGAATGAAGAAAATTTGATAATTGGAGCAAATTAGAAAGTTGCTTAAAATTGCATGTTCTATCTGAATCACAAAACAAACAAAAAAATTAGTTCAGTGTCCCTTTAACTCTATCTTCTTCTCCATTTTCACTTTTCCTCTCCACACTCTCTCTATGCCCTGTTTACCCTCCCATAAGTAACAGTGTAAGCACAGTCTAAGCACTAATGGAGTCCCTACAGCCCTATAACATATCCTTCCCCTTTGATGGATATATAACATCCCTTTAGATAATATTTTTAGTACATAGTCCAAAATGTGTGTTTGTCAGTGCTAAAATAAAAGTGTACATTTTGCAAATACAATGTGTTTTCTTTGCTACTTACAACACACCACCAGACTTCGGACAGTGAGTGAATGTTGATTTAGCATTCACTCACTAACTTTCACTCGCCACTGTTAAAGAGATACTATACCCAAAATTTTCTTTCATGATTCAGATAGACCATGCAATTTTAAGCAGCTTTCTAATTTACTCCTATCATCAATTTTTCTTCATTCTCATGCTATCTTTATTTAAAAAGCAGGAATGTAAAGGTTAGGAGCCGGCCCATTTTAGGTTCAGCATCCTGGATAGCACTTGCTTATTGGTAGCTACATTTAGCAAACCAAGAAGTTCCTAAGCTTTACATTTCTGCTTTTTAAATTAAGATAGCAAGAGAACGAAGAAAAAATGATAATAGGAGTAAATTAGAAAGTTTCTTAAAATTGCATGCAAATGTGTAGATAAGGAAAATAAAACAACTTTTCAATATATGTTAATTTATTTTGCTTGATTTTGCTGTAAAATACCTGTGACAATTGGGTTGAGAGAGAGAGAGAAAGATCTTCATTAAAAGTTTTTTTTTAATTCAATGTGATTGTATGTATGTGATTTAATTATATTTACTTAATTTCAACAAGAAGGAATGAATACCTGTTAATTCTCCTTTAAAGGGACAGTATACACCAATTTTCATATAACTGCATGTAATAGACCAGTGGTTCTCAACCAAAGTGACCTCAAGGCCCGGTAAATTTTAGCTGGACATGTCCAGGGATATATATATATATATATATATATACATACATTTTCGGCGCCTCCCTGACCCCGAAAACGTTTACCTTAACAAATAAATGAAATTGTGAACAACGGAGAGTGCCTTCTTTGTTGGTGGGAATATATATATATATATATATATATATATATACTGTGTGTGTGTATGTTTGTATGTATATGTATATATATATATATATATATATATATATATATATATATATATATATAGTAAGCAACAGGGATTTGCCCCATCAGTAACTAAGCAGTTCAGTGTGGGTTTAGTAGGGACCCTGAAGTGTGGGTGGTCCTGCCGAGGGTCTGTCGCTTTGAGGGCCATGGAGTGTGAGGTCTGGCCCTGGTGGTTGGGGCCCTTTGTTTGGCCCTTAATGTTGAGGGTCCTGGCTCTGGAGGTTGATTGGCCTGTTGGGATTAGGACAGGGAGGCTACCATGTTCATTTGCATAAATTTGAATACATTTGGGTCAGTGTTTTTTCAGTTTTCCTGGGGCCTTGATTGGTCAGTCTGCCCCTGGTGTGCAGTAGGGTAAGAGTGTACAGTGAGGGCATGACAGGTCAGGGCCCACCAGCAGGGCTATCACGGCCCGGTACTGGGCCACGGCCCGGCTGTTGAGAAACCAGGTAATAGACACTACTATAAAGAATAAGATGTACAGATACTGATATACAAATCAAGTATAAAACTGTTTAAAAACTTACTTAGAAGTTCTCAGTTTAGCTCTCTTGAAAAGGTAGTTGGAAAGCCCACTGCAAGTGTGAAATACAACACTCCCCCCTCCCCATCTTTGCATATGAAAAGACCCTTTACACAAACAGGAGCAAGCTGGAGTAGGTATACATCAGTATTCTCATAAAACTTTGGGGCTTGGTTAGGAGTCTGAAAATCAAAGCAATGTTATTTAAAAATTAGCAAAACTATACATTAAAAAAACAAAAAAACTTTATGGGCTATATAAATAGATCATCTACAAAACATTTATGCAAAGAAAAAAATGAGTGCATAATGTCCCTTTAAGCTCATAGTGATTTTAAGCATTTAATGAATGAGGAATAAGCCTCTTTGTCTCTGACTACTCATGTAAGTCGATTGGTACAGAATCACTGCACTAATACAATTGCAAGATGTTGGTTATCATATTCCTTACATACACAACAGCTTAGCATGACACACTGCCCTCTAGTGACATATCACAGCTAGGGTTGCTAGTAAACATTTTCTGAGTATCACATCACAATAGGCAGTTAATATAAAAACAAAGGTTATAATTTACAGCCAAGCACAGTCCTAGAGGTTTGAATTTAAGAGAACTATACATAGAACTAAGTTAATGATAACCAATAGCTGTATAGGAAGCTGTTAGAGGCTTCCCCTGTATTTTCAACCATGTTCTGTAGAGATTATAATCATATGGTTTTTTTCTCAGCAATATGTGACACTGTATTGCCGCAAAATCGTCTCTTCCCTTTTTTTTCTTTAAATTAATTTCCAATATAAATTTATTTTCCTTAACCCTAAAATTCCTCCTAGGTTCACTAACAGTACAGCAATCCATACAGTAAAACATACCTTATCAACTGACATGCTTCTCTCCTAAGGAAATACATAATATACAAATGCATGAGATTTTATTTATCTGAGGGAATTTCCTCTATGCAAACATATGAATTTTGACGTCTGAGCTCTGGCAAACAAACAGTAGATTTGAGAAGCATGCTTTAAAAATACTTTTTTAAAGGGACATGAAAGTCAAAAATAAAATTCCTTGATTCAGATAGAGTGTACAGTATAGAAAAAAAACTCTCCAATTTACTTTTATTATACACAGTCTTTTTATGCACACACTTTAGAAGCAACAGCTGCTACT
Organism: Bombina bombina; assembly: GCF_027579735.1. NCBI lineage: Eukaryota > Metazoa > Chordata > Amphibia > Anura > Bombinatoridae > Bombina > Bombina bombina. The sequence goes on from NC_069501.1 coordinate 573,794,727, forward strand.
GGTAAGGTGACTAGACGTCCTGATTTTTACGGGACAGTCCAGAATGTGGGAAGTCTGTCCCTAATTATTCAGGTGTCCAGGATTGTCCTGAATTTACCTTGCAGAGTGTTGCGTTACTTATTTGGCACAAGATGGCCCAAAATGAGAGCTAATTATTTAGCACAAGATGGCCCAAAATAAGCGCTACTTTTGTAGTGTGGGATATCACAGTAAGGTGTGTGAGCTCACACCTTCTGTGGAGTAGTAATTTCTTGTGATAAAACAGAAGCGCTCATTTTTGGACCATCTTGTGCTAAACATGTAGACCTCATTTTGGGCCACCTCACGGTCTCCTGTAGACTGTAATGTTCAAGCAGAGAATGTGAGTGAACATTAATGTCATATTATTGTATAGGTCAGCGGCTAGTTTGGTCATTCAGTTGGCTGTGCTATATTGGAATACCTGACAGCTTGTTAGCTATATTACTCAGTGTATGCTGTGCATTTATAGTAGTGTCACTGTTGCTTTAAATTAATAAGTAATAATTTTCGTACACAGAAAGTAATAAATCAATAGAAAGTTTGTTCATAGATAGCTGTTAAATGTTGAAACCTAAAATTTACGGGATTAGGGCTCTTAGGTGTCTTAAATTTGGGACTGGGAAATCTGGTCACTTTACCACTGGGCATGGCAAGAGTTCACAGTATATGAGTCTGTGATTGGCTAATGGCTATAATGAAGAGATATAGATAACATTGTGATCACTCCCGTGAAATTATTTATGAGTCAGCACTTATTGGCTAAAATGCAAGTCTGTCAAAAGAACTGAGAGAAGGGAGCAGTCTGCAGAGGCTTAGATACAAGGTATCACAGAAGTAAAAAGTATATTACTTTATGCGTGTTGGTTATGCAAAACTGAGGAATGGGTAATTAAGGGATTATCTATTTTTTTTTAAACAATGACAATTCTGGAGTAGACTGTCCCTTTAAGTGTTATTGAACTGCCTTTTTAATATGCATTTGTTGATCATGCAATGGAACTGTATTTAATGGTCTTTAAAGTTTAAGTAGCAGAAAAGAGAATCTCATTAAATATCTTTACAATATCATCAGTTTCACAGTATAATATAAAGTTAATTTTCTACAACATAATGAGTTTATTCATAAAACATCCATCTATAAAAGCATATATATATATATATATATATATATATATATATATATATATATATATATACTATATATATATATATATATATATATATACACACACACACACAGATATGCCATATAATTTAAAAGGCAGCTACAATGCTGATCTATAACGCAATCTGTCATTTCCATGATAGGATATCATTGTGGGTTTTTTTTTCCCCTTAGAAAAAAAAAATCAGTAAATGCAACATAGGAATATGTATTTTCCGCTGTCTTTGAGATCAATATAAAGAGAATTAAACTTTGGCAAAAGGTTGAAATAGACGAACCTAGGGATATGATTTTTTTGTTAATATTAAAAAATACTGCATTTTTTTTTTAAAGAAAATAATGGAAGAAAAGCAAAAAATGAACCTTAGAACTACATAACTGCAATTCTTTTTCTCCCCAATTTAATGACAACACTGAATAAAACTAATATTTTTTTATATAAAGCATGCCTCTTGTAGGTAATTAACTTTATTAGACTTTAGGGCAAAGAGATTTTGTATTTAGCAAATATATAGACAAATCATCTTAATTAAAGGGATGGTAAACAAAAATGAAACAAAAACCTACACATAAAAGTAGTGTTTAAATGATAATGTTTAAGTTGGAGTCATCTATATTAGGGTTGCTACCTTGGCCATATTTTCTTGGACACTTGTGAGTAACACATGCTGTTGGGTTTGCAGGGAGGAACATGTATTGTGCTGGAGGCCCTGCTTACCCTGCAGCATGTGTAACTCATATGTGTCCAGGAAAACATGGCTGAGGAGGCAACCCTAATATAGATGGCTTTTTAAACTAATAGGAGGTGAATATTTGAGCAAAGCTTGTCCATAAGATAGACTGTTCATATATATATATATATATATATATATATATATATATATATATATATATATACAAATCGATTGTTGGAAACGGCACTCGCCAAATAAGCATCCACCAGGTGCTCGGCAGGGCAAAATACACACAGTAGAAAAGAACTGGGTCCAACGGACGGCCTCCGTTGTTGAATGTGAATGTATACCATTGAGAAAGGCTCAAGGTAGAGCCGAAACGTCTGGTTTCTCTTTTGCTGAATAAATCGGATCTTTGAAAAATTCCTGTGTGCCGGCTGTTCTTGGATCACATTTAACAACGGAGGCTGTCCGTTGGACCCAGTTCTTTTCTACTGTATATATATATATATATATATATATATATATATATATATATATATATATATATACCCCGCAAAACAAATGTACTCACAGTTCTTCAGTTAAATTATATTCACAAATTTAATGGAACATTTCCTCGAAAATGTTCCATTAAATTTGTGAATATACTTTATCTGAAGACCTGTGAGTGTATTTGTTTTGCAGAGTATTTATTACATGTATGCACCCAGGCGGATGACCTTTGGTGGGTAACACTGTAGCTTGGACTTTGGATATATATATATATATATATATATATATATATACCAAAAGCCAAGAAGAAGAAACTGCTGCTGACAAAAGGAATGCTGGAAACAGGTAATTCTTTATTCAACCACAGTCAAGAAGTCATTGCAGAATAGAATACCTGACTTTTTTCGCGCAGGCATACCTGCCCTTCATCAGAGGTGATTAACTCAGAAACAGGTTCAACAATTTATTGGCTGTGTGGACCAATAAGGATTCAGGAATATGTTGTTTCAGTCTCCTCCTCTCTTAACCCTTAGGTGGCCATGTAGTACAATATCAATTTTCAACGGCACAGTGAGGAGGAGGAGAGGGAGCAAACAAAATAATACAAATTTATACATGATCCGTAAAAACTATTAAAATAAAGTGTAACAACAAATGTACAAAATATAAAAACATGAAATTAGAAATAACCCCCCCCAGAAATAGGAATAGTAAAAAAAAATAAAAAATACAATATGAAAAATAAAAATATATAATGGTAAAAAGTGGTAAACAACTATATATATATCACAAAGGTACTAAACTGGGGTAGTTTTAGCTAGTAATACATATGGCCTTTCTTAAAGGGCCAAAGGGTGTAAGTAATTATACTAATGTATAGTTTTTCAATAAATAGTGATACCCCTATGATACCCGGTTATTAATACTTAGCTAATTGAAACATAAAATCTAATCGAAATTTCATAAAAAAATATATAGTATATATATATATATATATATATATATATGTATACAGAAAAATGGATCACACATTAGATAATATGCATGTATATTAATACATGCAATATACACAGCACAAGAAATATATAGCAATCTTATAGAGGAAGAAAACAAATATACATTTTAACAATATAATCACAATATTGGATTTGAGGTAGTCTCTTCAGATTTAGTAAATCAGTGCCAATATAATCTATATTGATGTATAATGAATAAAAATGATAATTAAGGAAATATATTCGCATAGATCTATCTCTAAAAGAGAAGAAAAAAGGCCAGAAAATAGCTTCTATTTAACCACCCTATAATTAGGGAGATTAAATGATTTTATATGGTCAGTCTTAGTACATATACACTTAAACAATGTATTGTGGGATTTCTAGATACAATAATATAAATATAGGTGAGCACAGTTGTGTGCACATGTCTTAGCCATCCGATAGCCATAGGCTGCAAAAGATAAATGCATTCTCCTAAGCACCTTTTAGCTTACCTAGGTTAACTCTAGGTTAGGTCTTCAAGAACCGGTATGTGTGAAAGGACAGACTCCATTTTAACCCTGCATAACACAATATAGCTGCATTTTGCCCCTACAAATCTTAAATCTTTGGTATGTGTGAAAGAACAGAATCCATTTTAACCCTGCATAACACAATATAGCTGCATTTTGCCCCTACAAATCTTAAATATTTGGTATGTGTGAAAGGACAGACTCCATTTTAACCCTGCATAACACAATATAGCTGCATTTTGCCCCTACAAATCTTAAATCTTTGGTATGTGTGAAAGAACAGACTCCATTTAAACCCTGCATAACACAATATAGCTGCATTTTGACCCTATGAATCTTAAATATTTGGTATGTGTGAATTACCTTAAAAACTTTATTTTCTCTGTCTTCCATTTTGATAAGAAAGGTGTCATCTGCATTGTTTGATCAGGCCTTGTTTGATCCTGATTTAATTTATGACCTTTGCTAATTAGGATCATGTGACTGTTATTACTTTTGAATTGTATACCCTTAGCTTGTTACATCAAGCTTGCTTTGGAGATCAGTGCAGCATGTGTAGTTCTTTAAGTGTGTTAGTTCATAAGTGTAGGGAGTTATAACAAGGGAGTTAGACAAAGCAGTGGTCAACAGAAATAAGTACTTTCAAATCTCCCAAATTAACTGCAAACATGCTACACTTTCTAATGTCTGCATTAACCTTTCCCTCCCTTCTCTTTAAAGTCACAGCTCTTCCTTACATAAACAGCACTCAGACAACTCATATCTCTCCTTCTCTCCTACCTTCCCCCCTCTACAACACACATGAACTCTATTCTTATCTCACATCCCTCAGCCAGCCATGCTTCACTGATCCTAAACTTAAACACTCACATAAGACACATTCTCATCTCCTTTCGCTCACCATCTTTCTTCTTCTTGCAGCTGGGGATGTCTTGCCTAACCCAGGTCCACCCTCTGCTTCTCTCAGCTCACTACCCTAAATGACACCTCATACACCTTGCCCACGTAACCCTCTAAACCTCATTAACTGCACCTCAGTTAGTACACCCCAATTCTCTTGTGCTCTTTGGAATGCACGCTCTGTATGCAATAAGCTTACATCTATTCACAATCATTTTATTTCAAGTTCACTTAACCTGTCAGCCCTCACTGAAACTTGGCTTTCCTTCTCTAACATAACTGCTGTAGCCTCTCTGTCCTATGGTGGCCTGCACTTTAGCCACACTCCCAGGCCAGGGGACAAACAAGGAGGGGGAGTAGGAATTCTCCTGTCTCTACACAGTACCTTTCACTGCATTCCTTCACCCACTCTCTTTCCTTTTCATCTTTTGAAGTTCATGCTATCCGCTTCTTCTCCCCTCTAGCTCTTTGTAGTTATTTATCGGCCCCCTGGCCCAGCATCACAATTTCTGGACTACTTTGAAGCCTGGCTTCCACATTTTCTCTTTGTAATGTCCCTTCTCTCATCTTAGGGGACTTCAATATACCCCTTGATAATTCTAATATGCCTGCTGCCGCTAAACTTCTATCCCTTACCACCTCTTTTGGCCTGTCCCAGTGGACAACATCTCCAACCCACCATGAAGGCAACTCCATAGACCTGGTCTTAACTAATCTCTGAGCCGTTTCCAACTTAGTTTAAATTCCCCTTTCCTCTCTCTGACCACCATCTACTAACTTTCTCTCTTACTCTACCTGCTACATCTTTGCAAGCCCCGAAGAAACTGTTACCTTACAGAAATTTAGATGACTTGGATCTCACAGACTTTTCCACTCAACTGAATCCTCTGCTCTCTGACATTTCATCCCTCTCTTGCCCAAACCTCATTGCTTTACAGTATAATTCGGCTCTAAAATCAACAATTGACAAAACTGCACCCTCCACTGTTTGCAGTACATCAATCACTTGACTGCAACCGTAGCACACCAAACAAACCAGATATCTTCAGCTATGTTCATGGCTGCTGAATGGCAGTGGAGGAAATCACGCACCTGTGCTAATTTCCGGCATTATAAATTCACCCTTAAGTCCTACAACTCTGTGCTCAGCCTGGCCAATCAAGTCTATTTTTCCTCCCTTGTGTCATCTCATGCATTCAACCCCAGAAAGCTGTTCTCAACCTTTAACTCCCTTCTACGTCCACCTGCACCCCCCGCCCACTACCAACCTCACTGCTCAGATTATTGCTGTTCACGTCAAAAATAAAATTGACACTATTAGAAAAGATATCTGCACCTCACATCTTTCAAACACAGCAATCCTACCCACCCCTTCTATTAAAAAAACTCTATGCTACTTCCCTCCTGTAACAGAGGAAGGAGTCTCTGTACTCCTGTCCTTGACTCATCTCACAACCTGCCCACTTGACCCTATTCCTTCACAACTTCTTACCTCTCTCTCTGCTTCACTAACCCCTACCCTATCTCATATCTTTAACCAATCTCTCACCATTGGCACATTTCCAGATACATTCAAGCATGCGTCAATCATACCAATCCTAAAAAAAACCTCGCTTGACCCCTCCACGCCTTCTAACTATCGACCGGTCTCCTTACTTAACCTTTGCTTCAAAATTATTGGAGCGACTGGTCTATAATTGGCTAACTGAATTTCTCACAACTAACTCCTTACTTGATCCACTAGAATCTGGTTTCTACCATAAACACTCAACAGAAACTGCTCTTGTAAAGTAACAAATGATCTGTTATCAGCTAAAGCAAAAGGCCACTACTCCTTACTAATTCTTCTTGACCTATCCGCTGCTTTTGACACAGTCGACCATCATCTCCTTCTAAAAATACTACATTAATTTGGCATCCGAGACACAGCCCTCTCCTGGTTTGCCTCATATCTCTCAAACCGCTCTTTTTCAGTTTCCTTTAACAACATATCTTGCGATACTATGCCTCTCTCAGTTGGAGTACCACAAGGCTCTGTCTCTGTCTGGCTCACTTTTCTCTCTATATACATCCTCTCTTGGAAAACGTATAGCCTCCTTTGGATTCCAGTACCACTTATATGCTGATGATACCCAAATCTATTTTTCCTCGCCTGATATCTCTCCTTCTTTACTCAACCAGACTTCCAACTGCCTCTCAGCAATTTACTCTTGGATGTCTTCACACTACCTCAAACTCAATCTGTCAAAAACTGAGCTGCTTCTTATTCGCCCCCTCTTCGAGACATCCAACACCTGACATTTCTTTAATGGTTGGAGACTCTATTCTTAACACCTCACCTCAGGTCTGCTGTCTTGGGGTCACACTAGACTCAGAGCTCACATTTAACCCACATATACAAGCACTTACCAAATCCTGCCCTTCAGACCTACCCAACATTTCCAGATTTCGTCCCTTCCTTATTAAAAAAAACTACAAAAATACTTATTCATTCCCTCATTTTGTCACGCATAGATTATTGCAATCTACTCCTAAATGGCCTTCCAAAACACTGCCTCTCCTCCTTCCAATCTATTATGAATGCTTCTGCTAGACTCATCCACCTAAGTCGCCAATCTACATCAGCTGCTCCGCTCTGACAGTCTCTACACTGGCTCCCCATACACTCCAGAATACAATTTAAAGTATTAACCCTAACTTACAAAGCACTAAACAGTCTAGCTCCCAACTATATTTCCTTTCTCATCATGAAATATTCCCCATCCCGTCCTCTTCGATCAACCTCTGACCTACGTCTCTCCACTCCTGTTATCTCTACATCCCACTCCCACCTCCAAGACCTCGCACATGCTGCTCCTGTCCTCTGGAACTCTCTACCCCGCTCCATAAGACTGTCTCCAACCTTGTATAACTTCAGACGCTCCTTGAAAACCCACCTATTCAGTGAGGCTTACTATCTTTCCTCCATCCCTCATCCGAACCAAACTAATACATAAACTGCCTGACTCACTGCTGCAACTACAACCGATGTAACAAGCTACCCAAACCTTATGTCTCTGCACCTTAAACCTGTAGACTGTGAGCTCTCCGGAGCAGGACCCTCTTCCTCCTGTACTAGATTTGTTTAGTTTTGTTATGTTTTGTATTTTATCAAAATCTTTGTCATTATATACCCCTATCATTGTACCCAGTGCTACAGAATTTGGCGGCACTATACAAATAAATGATAATAATAATAATAATAATAATAACCAATACCGAGAGAGCAAAGCAAATTTCATAATAGAAGTAAATTGGAAAGCTTTTTCAAATTGCATGCTCTATCTGAATCATGAATGTTACATTTTAATGTGTTTATTTTTTATTTTTAACATACTCTCTTTTTTAGCCTAGCTTTTTAGAGCTACACATGTGAATTGTGAATTACACATTTTGAATTTCTCTGTTGTTCATCACAGTTGTTTATAGACCTTTTCTTATCTTGCGTTATTACTGAAGCTGCTATGCCAGGTAGCACAGACTATTCTGAGACTCTCAGAGAATCTTGTACACATGCACTCATGTAGAGGCAGACACATCCTGAATAAAAATCAATATCTTTTGGGGCTTTCTTGCAACTAAAAGCAAATGGTTTTAGACAATGGCTTGTGGCAAGTTAGTTCACATTTAAGAAACATATTTAGGACTGTTCTTTATTGTAAAACATATACATAAAAAATAAAATATATATATATATATATATTAGGGGTTAAGGCGAATCATTATAAACATTTGAAATTTAAAATGAATTTTGATACATTCGTTCAATCAAATTGAATTTCGACTGTTTATATAACATTCTAACATTCTATTTTCAAATTTTTGTTTATTTTTCAATAAAATTTGAAAATATTTGTTTGAATAATAGCATGTTTAACTAGGTATTCATTCAGTTTCGAAATGTAATATTCGAATTTGAATGTAACATTCAAATTCAAATGTAAGATTCGAATTCGAAATAATATTTCCAGTCTACAACTGTGTTTAATAAATGTAATATTCGAATTTGAATGCTACATTCAAATTCAAATGTCACATTCAAATTGAAATAGTATTTCTAGTCTAACACTGTGTTTTTTAAATGTAATATTCAAATTTGAATGTGACATTCGAATTTGAATGTAACATTCAAATTCGAAATAGTATTTCTCGTCTACAACTGTGTTTAATAAATGTAATATTCGAATTTGAATGCTAAATTCGAATTCGAATGTAACATTTGAATTCGAAATAGTATTTCTAGTTTTACAACTGTTTAATAAATTTAATATTCGAATTTGAATGTTACATTCGAATTTAAATGTCACATTCAAATTTGAAATAGTATTTCTAGTCTAATACTGTGTTTTTTAATGTAATATTCGAATTTGAATGTGACATTCGAATTTGAATGTAACATTCAAATCCGAAATAGTATTTATAGTCTACAACTGTGTTTAATAAATGTAATATTCAAATTAGAATGATACATTTGAATTTGAATGTAACATTCAAATTCGATATAGTATTTCTAGTCTACGACTGTTTAATAAAAGTAGTATTTAAATTTGAATGCTACATTCAAATTTGAAATAGTATTTCTAGTCTAATACTGTGTTTTATAAATGTAATATTCAAATTTGAATGTCACATTCAAATTTGAATGTCATATTCGAATTCGAATGTCACATTCGAATTTGAAAGTGACAGTCAAAAACTGTAAATAACATTCGATAATAGAATTTTTAAAAATATTTGTTCAACATTCTATGATGTAAACCGAATTTCTACAATAACATTCGTTCTAACATTCTAATTCGAATATAAACACATTCGCTCATCCCTAATATATATATATATATATATATATATATATATATATATATATGTGTGTGTGTGTGTGTGTGTGTTATGGGTAAAGTCAGATATTGGGTAAATCCTAGGATTACCGGGGTAAAACGTACATTACCCAAGTGGCTGTTGGTAAAACCCAATGTATGTTCATAAATCCCCTCAGAGTGCAGAGTCACTGCATCAAACATATAGCATGCATTGTAATTCCCCGATTTTTACTATCTTTTTTTGCCTCTGCCTGTGGGGTTCAAGGGGTGGGGTGGATGCCAGAGGATTTGTGGGGCACCTTCCTTGAACCACCCAGGCGGAGGCAAAAGAATAGTGTAGATGGGGAAATTACAATACATTAGGCTTTACCCACAGCCCCTTGGTAATGTCTGTCTAACCAGGGTACTCCTAGGATTACCTGGATTTCTTACTTTACCCGTAACATATATATAAAATTATTATATGCTGTTATTATATAATAACCTATTACCATCAGATTAAGTGTATTTTATATATATATATATATATATATATATATATATATATATATATATATATATATATATACACAGGGAGTGCAGAATTATTAGGCAAGTTGTATTTTTGAGGATTAATTTTATTATTGAACAACAACCATGTTCTCAATGAACCCAAAAGTTTTGGAAGTAGTTTTTAGTTTGTTTTTAGTTATAGCTATTTTAGGGGGATATTTGTGTGTGCAGGTGACTATTACTGTGCATAATTATTAGGCAACTTAACAAAAAACAAATATATACCCATTTCAATTATTTATTTTTACCAGTGAAACCAATATAACATCTCAACATTCACAAATATACATTTCTGACATTCAAAAACAAAACAAAAACAAATCAGTGACCAATATAGCCACCTTTCTTTGCAAGGGCACTCAAAAGCCTGCCATCCATGGATTCTGTCAGTGTTTTGATCTGTTCACCATCAACATTGCGTGCAGCAGCAACCACAGCCTCCCAGACACTGTTCAGAGAGGTGTACTGTTTTCCCTCCTTGTAAATCTCACATTTGATGATGGACCACAGGTTCTCAATGGGGTTCAGATCAGGTGAACAAGGAGGCCATGTCATTAGATTTTCTTCTTTTATACCCTTTCTTGCCAGCCACGCTGTGGAGTACTTGGACGCGTGTGATGGAGCATTGTCCTGCATGAAAATCATGTTTTTCTTGAAGGATGCAGACTTCTTCCTGTACCACTGTTTGAAGAAGGTGTCTTCCAGAAACTGGCAGTAGGAATGGGAGTTGAGCTTGACTCCATCCTCAACCCGAAAAGGCCCCACAAGCTCATCTTTGATGATACCAGCCCAAACCAGTACTCCACCTCCACCTTGCTGGCGTCTGAGTCGGACTGGAGCTCTCTGCCCTTTACCAATCCAGCCACGGGCCCATCCATCTGGCCCATCAAGACTCACTCTCATTTCATCAGTCCATAAAACCTTAGAAAAATCAGTCTTGAGATATTTCTTGGCCCAGTCTTGACGTTTCAGCTTGTGTGTCTTGTTCAGTGGTGGTCGTCTTTCAGCCTTTCTTACCTTGGCCATGTCTCTGAGTATTGCACACCTTGTGCTTTTGGGCACTCCAGTGATGTTGCAGCTCTGAAATATGGCCAAACTGGTGGCAAGTGGCATCTTGGCAGCTGCACGCTTGACTTTTCTCAGTTCATGGGCAGTTATTTTGCGCCTTGGTTTTTCCACACGCTTCTTGCAACCCTGTTGACTATTTTGAATGAAACGCTTGATTGTTCGATGATCACGCTTCAGACACTTTGCAATTTTAAGAGTGCTGCATCCCTCTGCAAGATATCTCACTATTTTTGACTTTTCTGAGCCTGTCAAGTCCTTCTTTTGACCCATTTTTCCAAAGGAAAGGAAGTTGCCTAATAATTATGCACACCTGATATAGGGTGTTGATGTCATTAGACCACACCCCTTCTCATTACAGAGATGCATATCACCTAATATGCTTAATTGGTAGTAGGCTTTCGAGCCTATACAGCTTGGAGTAAGACAACATGCATAAAGAGGATGATGTGGTCAAAATACTCATTTGCCTAATAATTCTGCACACAGTGTATATATATATATATATATATATATACACTCTATATGGAAGTCAAAGTTCTGAATTTTAACTTTAATAACTAAATGATCGGAAATCAGATTTTTGTTTTTAAAGTAGCTTCCATGAACTTCCTTCTCATTGCATCGATATAGTGTTCCAAAGTATTAGAAGCGGCAACAATTTCACTTCAGTGTCTTCACAAAACTGTTTGGTTCCTAAGGATTTTTATTTTATATATAGAAATTGTTGTGATGGTTGAAAAAGCAAAAAAAATTGAACAGCAATATTGGCCGACAAATCCAAAGTACTTTCATTTGTGGAATATGATATGTATTAAAGGTTCTATTTGTCCAGTATTACACATAGCTATAGTCCAGCAACCACTGTGTGCAAATGTCCAGTGAATGAGATACATTTACAAAGTAAATAAATCATCAAGCAATCTCTGACTGTGCCAAGGACAGTTTATTATGATTCTTGTAAAGTTAAATTCCAAGCCCAGTGCACACTATATAAGTTAAATGATTTCAATGGACTGAAAGTGCCTGATGTTTAAAAACTTGCCTGCACGGACCTGAAATCACTCAAAATCTTTGGGGGCTTTTTAACAATTATATTTCAATGTAGGTGTCTATACTTTACCTCCAGAAGTTTGTATAGCTATATAAAACAGCTTTCAAGCAAAATTGTTTAAGAGACCGTACAGTATTGAAGAGACTGCTTACAAAATCTTATTAGAGTGGAGAACTTTAGATCATTGGGCTAAAAATGAGAGGGATAGTTTGATGTTTAAATGTTATCATTATTATTATTATTATTATTAGCTTTGGAGCAAACTTAGTTTTCTATTAAATGAAGAAATGGCATGGTTTACTAAACATTTTCAAGATGTATGTGTAAAACAGTTTTTTTCAAACTACATTCAGGACCTACTACAAGGCCAACCTTTTAGGATTTCCTTGGATGAGAACAGCTTATAAAACCACAATTACTAAGCAGTTGGTTATAAGAACTGTGCTGTATGTTAGATATTCTAAAATAGAGCATGTTGGTGTTTTCCAAGTACTGGAGTCTGGAAAAACTGACTTAAAGCAAGGCATCATGATTGATCTAGTATTTTGTATTCTCAGCCCTAGATCTGTGTGGCACTATGGTGCCACAACCTGGTGTTAAAACACATTGCTTTAGTATAACTGAACAACTTGCTCAACCGCTGTTCTATCAGAAAACTGCTGTTTGCTATGAGCATCAGGACTTGGCACCTATGATTTTACACATTTAAACACTCTCACACACGCTCTTACAGATGTGATACTCTGTAGGTTTATAACTAGGAACAGGGCAGCTGATGGATCTGCCAATAGGTGTTCTCACCACTAAAGAGAGATCTTAGTCTTTTGTCAATATAAAACAAGATTTGGACAAAGCTAATCTGTTCACAATGATATGGAACCCCTGCAACAAAATTGTAGTGGTTGCAGGTCCAACAGGTATTTTATATCTGGTCTGAGCTTACACGGACTATTCTGCAATATACACTAACGTATCTGACTATCTTAATTTCTGGCAGAGGAAATTCTTATAATATGGTTAACACGGCTGGTCTTATCTTAAATGAAATAAGAATACTGAAATAAACATATATTAGAAATGTGTAAAATCTCATTTGTCATTGTTTACTGTACTTAGAAACAGCTATATCTTCATTAAATGGTACCTCATAATAGCATTAAACACAATCATTTCACAGTCATTGATTTAGCACATGTTTAACAAATCTGTGTGTTGAACAACTAGCTGAATAAAAACATATTAATACTGAAAATGTAAGACGCTCACCATTTAACACATTTTTACTATATGTTAATTGTAATATCATATGCCCTTCAAGTGTTTGTTGCCCTTCCTATTGCTGATAGAACCATAATTTCATGTACACAGGCAATGCATTAAAAATTCCACACCTTAAAACCAAGGCATCATTTTATAGTTTGCCAGCTCTGTAGAGCACACTTGTCAATATCAGGTTTAAATAGGCATTTTTTATTATTATTTTCTATTAGTAGTAGTTTCATTATCTAATGGAGCATATTACTATATTTTACTGTTTACAAACAATTGCTAATAAATAAAATACACCACACGCCAATTTTTAATTGCAGAAGTGCACTCCATGCTTTAAGTCTTTTTTTTTTATTTTTTAAAAAACTAAATTTTAATGTTATCTATCTCAAAGGAATAATGTCTTGATGCAAAAATGCATGCACGTTGTTTCATTTGGGCTCCTAAAAATGTATGCAGGATTCAAAACCCCTTTTAAAATGCTAGCTGTAAACAAATTTTGGTTTATTAATTGTTTGCTGATCTACAGAAACATAAAAAAGCTTTGTACATGAATGCTTATTAAATCAAAATCATTTTGTCATTTTATATGTAATCTGTAAACATGTTTTTTTCGACAGCCCTAAATATTTTGCTATAAAGAATTATGTTAAGTAGTTTATAGCAATAAAGCTTGGAATCCAAATTCAAATAACTTATTATACATATTTTGTGCTGTCCCTCTTCGCTATTTGTGTCTCTTCTGTTTGTCTGGGGTCCCGTAGGATGGAAGTTAGTGTACTACATCCATCAGGGTTGAATATTAAGCTCTGCTCTGTTATACAGTACGTCTCAGAAGCTAAGAGACAATAAAATGCTGGGCTGCAGCCAGCTCTGACAGAGGCAAGTCCTGCTTACCTTCCAGAGAAAACTCAGCCTGACAGCCATGTAAGTCCCACCGGGATGTTAAAAAATAACAACCCTTTTTTTATCTCTGTTGAATGACTCTTTGCGCAGGTTAACAGAGGGGACCGTTTTCTCTATATTCTTCTTGTTCTGATAACCACTGATTGAACCTTGTTCTTCACTACTATTATTTTATTCCATCTATTTATGCACATGTGGCAATCTATCATAAAGTAGCTAAAGTACAGTAGGGCACTAGACTTTACTGCGTTAAGAAGACCAATACATTGACCATTTTGTTTTTAAAGTACAATTTGAAAGTGTTTTTTTTTCAACCTATATTTCTTTAGTTTCAGGGCACAAGCTATTTCTCTAATAATGTCAGTTTTGAGTGACAGAAAATAGCCATACACACAACGACAACTGACAACAACTGCCTATGGCTGGTTAGGATACAGGGTAAAAGCAGGAGGTCAAAAAGACTGACAGAAAGACCAAACTTAGGGGCGGTGTGTAGGTATACAAAGGAAAATCCATAATCTAGATATAAATATTCCAATGGTTTTTTTTTTCTTTGTCTTCAAAACATTTCCAATCCCATGTCACAGCCATTTGAAGTTTTTTTTTAAATATACGGTATATGATTAGGATTTTTAACTCAGTAAAACTTTTAACAGACATACACAAACCTTAACATTCTTCTTTGACATGTGATGGCGCTTGACTCTTGTACATCCCTAAAAGTCTCCTTCCACTAACTGAATGCAAACATAAACATGATGGCAGATGAGAATTTCTAGGCCAATCTAGTCTGTCTCTTCCCGTGTCTCTTCCAAAGCTTATTTGGCCCTCAGTGATTTTTTTTTGTTTGTTTGTTTTTACAGTCTGTATGAAGCAACTCTATGTTTTCATTATTTGCTGTAAAAAAAAACAGTTCCTATATGATTCTAACATATATTTAGTTGATATACATCATGATACCAAACAGGTTTTTTGGCTATTTTAGCTTATATTGGCTTAGTTGGGTAGTCACATAACAGTTTTTGGAGTTTGTAAATTTCTTAGCATCAGAACACAAACTTATATAATATTGTAACTTGGGAGGGATAATGAATGTTATATTATGAAAATTAAAACAGTTAAGAGATGGAACAAGTGTAAAAAAAAAGTGCCCAAAGGTTTAAGCCAGTAATTGTAGTGGCCAGTAATGCACAGTACGCCTGGTATTGAATATATCATCACTAGAATGTGCCCTATCACCACAGTCCCTAGACAACTGTACAATAAAACAATTTTTTTAGTCCATTATTTGGTTAATATAATCCTGAAACTTCAAAAATACAGCAGTCAAGGAACACCGTAATTTAATATTAAATGCGCATTTGCCTTTTTTTCCACATATTATTAGTGTTATAGCCTAAGGTAATAGGGATCATATGCATGATCTTTATTTTTTCAAAGCATTTAACACTCCTGCAATCACAAAGTATTCTGTCATGGTAGATTTTAAGTGCAGGTAAAATAACGACAGACTTAAGACATTTGCATATAATTAATATTTTAACATACATCTCCTATTAATAAAAGCAGATTTTTTATTCACATACACAGGTAAAAGGAGAATGACACATAAGCAAATACATTTTCAAATAAACTTTATACATAGTGAAAATTCTAGTACAAATATGCAATGCAGCAGATATTTGGGAAATAAGTTATATTTTAACCATATGAATGAGGGTGCTTTTTCTTATTTTATGGAGGTGCTCATATTATATACACTAGTATTTATGTTTTGTATTTTATTCTTAAAAGAAATGATTGCTGTTTAAACAAAGCAAATTGTACAGTAGAAGCAAAATAAACAATGTACACTTGACAAGTTATTTTTAGATACACATTTCTTAACAAATCATATTCAATACAATGGTCTCACTATATAGCTGTTGCACCTGCTCTTATTGGAAGAATTCTGCATCCTGCATACAGATATCTGGTTAAAAATCGCTGCTGCGTAAGTTCTAAAACAGGTCTGACAATGCTTTGTTTACAGTAAAATCTATTTTGTAAGAAAATAATATACTGGAGGCTGATTTAAGCGCACATATCATTTGTTTGCTTGGGTTTCAAGATCAGACATAGCAATCATTAAGTGTTTGACAGAACTACTTGAAATAATAATACAACAAAACGCACACACACACAAACACATTTATTTACTTATTTTTTATATATATATATACATAGACAGGTACAGTATATAGATTAATAGGTGAATACTTAATTTTCTAAAAAAAAAAAGATCAACATCAAATATCACAGATAAGACTGAATTTTAACTCTAACAAAAACACTTTTCAATAAAAAAAAAAAAAAACATTCTTGTCTGGTGTTATAAGAAAATAATCAGACATTTATATCTCAGGGGTAATGGTGAAAAAAAAAATCTAATCATGCAATGCAACCTTGTAGCCTCTTTTCACCAGAAATAACCAGCAGGACATTGCTCTGCAATATGTTGCAGGATTTGTGAGAATGAAAACAGTTCATAGTTAACTGAAGTGGGTCATGTTAAATCAGAGTCAGGTAATGACCCCCTTTGAGTTCCCTGTTCCCTAATGCTGATAGCTTCTCTGTGTCCTGTTTTTAACAGTCAATAATCTCTTATGCTAATTCCAATTTGATTTTATGAAGATGATTGATAGTGGTCCTCCAAGATTAGAAAGAAGAGACAAATTATAATTTTAAAAAAAGAACACAGTTTAAAAGGAAGCTGTCAATATCTATCCCATTTTTTCTCGGTTGATAAAAAAGGCAAAGTTAGTCATGAGCAAGGTGAAATGTCATATTGTATTAGTGCGCTCCCGTTATCTACCAACACAAGTCACAAAACTGCAGAGGACAGAACATGCTGCTGTCTGCCTGATAAATCACAGAAGACAAAAGATTGATGTGTTGATACTTTCATTAACATTTAAAAATAAAATCTATATTAAACATAATCTGTACTCTCTCTTCCAGAATAGAGCTGGATTTGTAGTTCATTAGCTTTAATCAAAATGTCTCTCTCTTTAACAATTTGTGTGCTTTAATAGCAGCTCATATTTGAAGCTAAACTTCTTAAAGTTCTTTACATCATATTATTCAATAGTGAAATGTTGATCAATAATAATAGTCCCTTTCCTGATATATGGGGGAACAGTTACGTTGCATATCTCATATCTCTTAGTGTGTATCTCCCTAGGGACAGCTAAAATTAACTCTGCACTGAAGTGGAAAATGAATACACTATATTTAACTTGAATGTACATGGGCACCACTAGGAGAGTGTCCTTTGCACAGGTCATACATAATAATCTGGGGAATAGCAGCAGCCCATTCTTAAAGGTGCTCTCTTAACAAGACTCAGGCAATTAACCCCTTGTGTGCTGGACTATCTAGTGACTCAATGCTCTGCAATACATTTCTGAATATCTTGCCAGCCTGGGTGTGTGGGGGGGGGGGGTGTTCAAGAAAAAATAACCATGTACAGAATTAGACTTACCTATGCGGATAACGTGTGGCATTCCTTGACAGTTCTGAAGCCAGAAGACATAGCAGAGTAATACTGCCCAGTATTCTAATACCATACTCCGCAAGGACAGCCAGTAATGTGTCATTGTTAGAAACAAAATCCCCTCAAAGTTAAGTTAATATGGGATTCCCTGGGATTTCCTTAGCTTTGTTTAAGATTCCATTGATAGCCCAAGACAGTCACAGCTGAATGATTCTACACTGCACGTTAGCTGGTACTCCACAAGCCTCAGCATCACAAAACAAAAGGTGAGTTGTTACTAATAACCACATAAAAAACAAGCTTCTCTCTTCCACTGGTCTTTTCGTCTCCCAGTCCCATTCACCTGCTGGAGACTGGAAGCTTAGATGCAGTCCTCATTGATGCTATCAACTGGTCCTTAGCAAAGCTGCGGAGTGGAATCCCAAACATAAAAGATCAGGAGCTCCCTGGGGCTTGGAGAAAGATAGATGCAGTAGCAGCAGCCATCCTGCACATGAATAAGAGAGAACAAAAAAATGTATATATCCAGTTCTATAGCTTCAGAGATTTTGCAGAAGTGAAAGAATTAGACTGACAAAGGCAGACACACTCAGCAGCCTGCCTGCTCCACATGCAAAGCAGCTAACATCTCATGACTGTGATTTGTTCAGTGGGCGAACGCAATACAATCCACTTGTGTGTGTAGTCTTTGGGGGTGGAGGGCTGGACTGCAAATGGAGATCAACAAGAGGGTGATGCTGGATTACAAACGGTAGCCCAGGCATTTACAACATGGGTGTCAGGATCGAGTTCATGCAAGGCGGCTTCAGCACTCCCTCCCTTTGGCTACATAGCTACTTATTTGGTGTGAGGAACCTGGCAGAGTTTGCTTTGGCAGCGTACTGCTGGCTGTGTGACACATGCATGTGTAAGTGGAAGCTAAGGCTTCACAGAACAAGAGGAATCATGGTTTAGTGGCTGTGATGTTGGCCTTGGATAAAGCTGACTAAGGGTATGAATTCGGTCTTGGCAAGTTGTAGTGGAATGACTGAGTTTTTATACTAGTACTCACTGCTGATAAATAGGAAAATGCACAAACCTCTAATCCATATTAAAAAGTAATAGCTTTGATTAACTCTTATAGAATACTATTATCTTGATGGTCTGATTGTATGCGTGCACACGTACACACACTCACACACATACACAAACACACACAAACTAAAACATACACACATAAACAAACACACATGCACAAACACACACGTATATACACACTAATACACACACATACACACACACACAAACACACATACACACATATACACACTAATACACACACATACACACACACACAAACACATACATAAAGACACACATATACACTAATACACTTACACTAATACACACACAAACACATGCACAAACACACATAAACTCACACACACAGATATATACACACCGATACATAAACACACACATGCACAAACACACACACATATACACTAATACACACACATACACACACAGATACACACACATACAATCACATACACTCACATAAATACACACACACACGCACAAACACACATATATATACATGAACACACAAATGCACATACACACACACATAAACACACACTCTCTCTCATAATATTTTAAACAGTATTTTTTTAAATAAGAGTAAACATAATTGCTAATATTATAAATTAAATACCATAGATTATTCATATAAAAAAGTTTCCAGTAAGCAGAAGAAAAGACCGAAATCTCTTGTGACATAGAATACATTAACAGGAACTGAGGAACTTTACTCATGTACATGACCTGGTTCAATAGGGCAAATGTGTGATTAAAAAGCTGTTACCAGATATTAGCTATCTCAGCCTACTGTCTCTCCTTCTGCTGCTACTGTATAGCTTTTCTCTTTCTTTTTTCCTAGCTCAGTCACTTTCTGCCTCTAAGCTGTGTCATTCCTTGACTGCTATTTCCCTCCACCATTTCTCTCGCTCCCTTGACATCTTGTGCTCTTTTGTTTTGGTTTATAATCTTCTACCTTGTATTTGTGTACATTGTCTTACACTCAGCCGGGCTCCATTCCCTTTACTTTTTATATGTCTCATCCCTCTCTTCCTCCTGTCTGCTCTTTCTTCCCTAATTAGCTGTCTCTCATCTATCCTCATTTACAGTCCTTTCTCTTTGTTATATCTCCTCTATCAATCTCCTGCTTTCCTCTCTACAAGCCCCCATGCTTTTTATCACATATTACCATCTTCCCTGTACACACTGTGATTTTTACCTCTTTCTTTCTTTCTTTCTTTCTTTCTTTCTTTCTTTCTTTCTTTCTTTCTTTCTTTCTTTCTTTCTTTCTTTCTTTCTTTCTTTCTTTCTTTCTTTCTTTCTTTCTTTCTTTCTTTCTTTCTTTCTTTCTTTCTTTCTTTCTTTCTTCTTTCTTTCTTTCTTTCTTTCTTTCTTTCTTTCTTTCTTTCTTTCTTTCTTTCTTTCTTTCTTTCTCTCTCTCTCTCTCTCTCTCTCTCTCTCTTTCTTTCTTTCTTTTTTTAATAGATTGATAAGAGCATATACAGAGAAAGATATTCACCAGTATAATATGTATTGCTCGATAGGAGCACAACTTCCTTATATGATATCCTTTTTCTCAATATGTAACAACCCCTATTGTTTAATCCTACTGCTCTATATAATATATTCATATACAAATTCACTTGTCTCTGTATAACAGTTCCCTCTAATTTATTATATTGACAATCCTCAAACTTGGAAAAATGTGAACAGGGCAAAATGGGTATTTGTACCTTAATACTTGAGAAAGCTACAGTCATATTCAACTATTCTGACTGTGAGCGGGTTGCCTTCACTCCTCCACAGGGCAGTCCTGATCATTTCTGGAAATGACGTGTTGGCCACCACAGCGTGAAACTTTTCAATTAAACTGTCAGCTCTGTGGAGGGTGCCCTGAGAGATATCCTAGTTCAGCCCTTTTCACATCTGCACTGAAAGAGCATGGGGCACGGGGTACTGACGAGCTGAGATAGCACACAGGGGATATAAAGCATCTATTTATACACATCAGTGCTACAGAATATCACTCTGCAAACAAAGACCTAGAAGACATAACTAACACAATGAAAAATACAGAATAAGGAGAAAGAGAATAGCGACTGACATTAGGAATACAATGCTCTGCTTTACTTGTATTTTAGTTCAAAACAATACAGAGAGTTTCAATGTATACAGAGAATATTATTAAGTAGAGCCTGCAGAAAATGTAAAGGCCTCCTTGCAACAACCTTCCCTGTGCTCATAGACTGAGGGTGCAGCTACAACAGCAGTGAAAAAGAGACAAATGACTCAGATGGGTGCTGGGAAAGATGCCTAAAAAACAGAAACTGTCCCTTCAGATTCAGTATTTATAAAGCAATGTTCATAGGGAATCAGATTTTAGACTAATCTTTATTAAAAGCATATAGCAACTAACATTATTGCACTTATCTTTTGTAACCCAATTCCATTTAATTTATTCTTTGTTAAATGTTATTAAATTTGGTGTATTTTTTTAAAAATACATTTCTTTATTGTAATTTAAGCAAATATTTTGTAATCTAGGGATTGCATAATATACAACCATATGCGTAAAAGAGAACACAGCCACAGCAAGATAAAGCAAAAATCCCTCTGGGAGAGCTGTAATTTACTGGGGAAGTTTTAGCAGTGAATTAAAATCTATCATGTGTCATGTTGTGATAAGTTTTCATTCCACTGATGGACTCCTGTGACACAGGTCATGTCTGAATATGACTTGCCAACTCAACACCTGCATTCACCTTATTCCATCTCCAAAGACAAACTAAACACAGAAATGTCTACATAAGCACCCTGCATTCTCTCTGTTCACATGTATAGAACATGTTTTCTCAGTGAAAATTGCTGTTTTTCTGTTCTGGCTATCTAAGGAATTCATCTTTCACTTTCCTAGAACCATGTTATACATATTATATATCTCTACCCATCTATACACATTGTATATCTCTACCCATCTATACATATTGTATTTCTCTACCCATCTATACACATTGTATTTCTCTACCCATCTATACATATTGTATTTCTCTACCCATCTATACATATTGTATTTCTCTACCCATCTATACATATTGTATATCTCTACCCATCTATAAATATTGTATTTCTCTACCCATCTATACACATTGTATATCTCTACCCATCTATACATATTGTATATCTCTACCCATCTATACATATTGTATTTCTCTACCCATCTATACACATTGTATTTCTCTACCCATCTATACATATTGTATTTCTCTACCCATCTATACATATTGTATTTCTGTACCCATCTATACATATTGTATTTCTCTACCCATCTATACATATTGTATATCTCTACCCATCTATACATATTGTATTTCTCTACCCATCTATACATATTGTATTTCTCTACCAATCTATACATATTGTATATCTCTACCCATCTATACATATTGTATTTCTCTACCCATCTATACATATTGTATTTCTCTACCCATCTATACACATTGTATTTCTCTACCCATCTATACACATTGTATTTCTCTACCCATCTATACATATTGTATTTCTCTACCCATCTATACATATTGTATTTCTCTACCCATCTATACATATTGTATTTCTCTACCCATCTATACATATTGTATATCTCTACCCATCTATACATATTGTATTTCTCTACCCATCTATACATATTGTATTTCTCTACCCATCTATACATATTGTATTTCTCTACCCATCTATACATATTGTATTTCTCTACCCATCTATACATATTGTATTTCTCTACCCATCTATACATATTGTATTTCTCTACCCATCTATACATATTGTATATCTCTACCCATCTATACATATTGTATTTCTCTACCCATCTATACATATTGTATTTCTCTACCCATCTATACACATTGTATTTCTCTACCCATCTATACACATTGTATTTCTCTACCCATCTATACATATTGTATTTCTCTACCCATCTATACATATTGTATTTCTCTACCCATCTATACATATTGTATATCTCTACCCATCTATACATATTGTATTTCTCTACCCATCTATACATATTGTATTTCTCTACCCATCTATACATATTGTATTTCTCTACCCATCTATACATATTGTATATCTCTACCCATCTATACATATTGTATATCTCTACCCATCTATACATATTGTATTTCTCTACCCATCTATAAATATTGTATTTCTCTACCCATCTATACATATTGTATTTCTCTACCCATCTATACATATTGTATATCTTTACCCATCTATACATATTGTATATCTCTACCCATCTATACATATTGTATTTCTCTACCCATCTATACATATTGTATATCTCTACCCATCTATACATATTGTATTTCTCTACCCATCTATACATATTGTATTTCTCTACCCATCTATACATATTGTATTTCTCTACCCATCTATACATATTGTATTTCTCTACCCATCTATACATATTGTATTTCTCTACCCATCTATACATATTGTATTTCTCTACCCATCTATACATATTGTATTTCTCTAGCCATCTATACATATTGTATTTCTCTACCCATCTATACATATTGTATTTCTCTACCCATCTATACATATTGCATTTCTCTACCCATCTATACATATTGTATTTCTCTACCCATCTATACATATTGTATATCTCTACCCATCTATACATATTGTATTTCTCTACCCATCTATACATATTGTATTTCTCTACCCATCTATACATATTGTATTTCTCTACCCATCTATACATATTGTATTTCTCTACCCATCTATACATATTGTATATCTCTACCCATCTATACATATTGTATATCTCTACCCATCTATACATATTGTATTTCTCTACCCATCTATACATATTGTATATCTCTACCCATCTATACATATTGTATATCTCTACCCATCTATACATATTGTATTTCTCTACCCATCTATACATATTGTATATCTCTACCCATCTATACACATTGTATTTCTCTACCCATCTATACATATTGTATATCTCTACCCATCTATACATATTGTATATCTCTACCCATCTATACACATTGTATTTCTCTACCCATCTATACATATTGTATTTCTCTACCCATCTATACATATTGTATATCTCTACCCATCTATACATATTGTATTTCTCTACCCATCTATACATATTGTATTTCTCTACCCATCTATACATATTGTATTTCTCTACCCATCTATACATATTGTATTTCTCTACCCATCTATACATATTGTATTTCTCTACCCATCTATACATATTGTATATCTCTACCCATCTATACATATTGTATTTCTCTACCCATCTATACATATTGTATTTCTCTACCCATCTATACATATTGTATTTCTCTACCCATCTATACATATTGTATATCTCTACCCATCTATACACATTGTATTTCTCTACCCATCTATACATATTTCTGTGGTTTTTTTTTTTGTCCTTCTGCTGTCAGCCTCTGGCCTTCTGCTGCAGAAGCTACTAATCTGTGGAACATCTTCATAAAATTAGTAAGGGACTTTTCCCATTAACCTAAATTTATAGTTCAAACTCCGGAAGGGAGATAAAAAAAATAGCTTTATCAGCTTGCATTTTACTATTTTACTTATTTTAATGGTTTCATTTTTTTTCTGTCTTTTTTTTTGCAATAAAGGAAGTTATAATGAGTCTGATGCTTGAGCAGTGCCGGTTATAGACATATATTTAACTCTTTCTTTTTGTGAAAGTATTAGTTCATTCAACCTAATTTACAGCATCATGATCATTTTTCCTTTAAATATTATCCCTGATTATAGACAATTAAAGCAGCATTCCATTGCAAATAAATATGGTATAGCAGATTGAGTACAGGTAATTGATCAGTGTTACACCATTGGTACTCTGACGTATTCTGGAATTCTGGTTTATTTGTATTACTTGAAGGTAGATGTGAAAAACAAAGAGTTAATAAACACAGTGAATGAAATATTTGCTTGTTAAGTGATGGGTATTAGTGAAATGATTAAGAGAACCCTGTGAGCAAATGATCGTTCCATTCTTTTTGTTTCAGCACAGTCCCCAAAAAAATTCCCTCAAGAAGGCTCACTACCCATGGCAGATTTAGTTCCAATTGTAGGTACAGTCACAGTCTCATTTCAGGCACAATCCCCTGCAGACATGCACATATAGCAATCATATGACACATACTAGGTACATTCCCAATGACAAGTTCAGTCCCAATGTCAGACACTCTCCTAATGTCAAGTACACGCCCTATTGCAGGTACCGTAACTATGCCAGGCATGTTCCCCATGCCAGGTACAGTCCTAGTGCCAGCTACAGTCCAATGCCAGGATAAGTCTCCATTTCAGTCACAGTCCCCTTGCTAGACATACATATACATATTTACCATGCCAGTTATGCATACTCCAATGCCAGGCACAGCCACTATGCAAAATAAACGCCATATGCCAGTCAGATTTCCTCACCAAGCAAACCCATGCCAGGAGTACTGCCACCCTTTATAGGCAACTTTGCCTATGTTACTTCTTCTATCTTGTCATTTTATGTATTTATTTTTAATTTTGTACTTTCTTCCATCTTTCTGCTTTGTTTTACCTTTTATCTCTTGCATCTATAATTTCCTTTTATGTTTTATTTTTTACCCCCCTTTGTTTCTTATTTACCTATTATTTATTTGTCTGCTATGATTTTAATTTCTTTTTTACATTCCATCCATACTTTCACTTCCTCCTTCTTGAGTTCTTTCTCACTCCCTCCTTTCCTCTTAAAGGGACATGAAACCAAACAATTGTTCTTTCCTGATTTAGATAGAATTTATAAAAACAAAAAAAACAAAAAACAATTTACTTCTATTATCTCATTTGCTTCATTATCTTGGTATTCTTTGTTGAAGGCGCAGTAATGCACTATCAGGGAGTTAGCTGAAAGACAATGACAAGAGGCACTTTTTAACAAAGGATACAAAAGGAATGAAACTAATTAGATAATAGAAATACATTGGAAATTTGTTTAAAATTGCATCCTCTGTCTAAATCATGAAAGAAAAAATGTGGGTTTTCTGTCCTTTTAATTCATTTTCTCCTGCTTCCCATTTTTTGCAAACTCTCTCCCAACATCTGTATTTTTCTCTCTCCTTTAATATGTTTCCATAAAGGCTTTTTATATATATATATATATATATATATATATATATATATATATATATACAGTATACAGTACATATATATATATCATGCTCCAAGGTGGGAGGTTGGACAGAGAGGTAGTAAAATGTTAAGTTTCCACTGTTCTCTCTCAGAATGGAGAGGAATCATCAGCATTTATTAAACGTCGGGTGGACAAGTTAAGGAGCAGTGGTGTTAATACCGCTGCTACTTAACTATCGTTTTATGCGAGTCTGAAATGACCGGCCTCTGAAGCAGCAATCGCTGCTTGGTAAATGGACCCCTATTAGTGAACTCCCCTTAATGCGATATACAGTTCCCAAGGTATAAATTGCTTTTAAAGCAATCCCTGAGGGGTCTGACACTACTGATGAGTGATCCTATAAAATGTCACCAGACCAGAGAGCTTTAAAAATTGGGCCCTAAGTATTGGTTTCACTGAGTATAATAAGATAAGAAAAAGAGGATTTTATGTAAATATATAGCTAATGAAATATGCTCTACTTGCAAGCTCAATCCATTTAATTGGATTAGAGTTTCAACTAAAAAGCAATTTTCCATACATTTTATACTTTACAGTTAGTATTACAAAATCATTGGAAACATATTAAGGGCTAAGCAATTTTACAGTAAAATGTTGTTTTAACTAATAAAGAGCATACCAGCAGGCCCGGACTGACCATAGGGCATACTAGGCAAATGCCCTGTGGGCCGGGCTCTAATGTGGGCCTTGCTGCTATATAGAAGCCACACCCGTTCTTAATATGAGTAACAATAGGAAAGCTGTTACAGTCTGCCTATTTTGTAAAGCTGCAGGATGAGAGTCCTGGTCTTTTATGGGTACCTAGCTGACTAATGTCTAACTGATATGGGCTGCTCTGCCTTTAAATGCCTGGGCCTAGTTTTGGTCCCAGTCCGGTCCTGCATACCAGGGCTCAGTAAACCATACCTATACTGTTAAATAAATAAAACAATGCAATATCAGAACAACAGCAAATGAGGTGGAATGGGGGACTATGTTACAGTTGTAAAAAAATTAACTATGTATGAGGTTTTCTATTTTTTATGTGTTACAATATTTTTTTTTTATTTTTTTTTTGGTGGGGGGGGGGTATATTGGTACCAGCAATTTCCTCATTGGGGGTTATGTGAGAGATCCCTTGGGTGTTCAGGTGTTTGCACTGGAGGTTCATGAGCAGTGGCATCTCCAGAAAATAGTTATAAGGGGGCTACTTCCTTGAACTCTGCTGTAGTTCTGGGAAGGGCAGTGATGGGAGGGGGTGGAGCTAGGTAATCAGTGGGTCTGGTTGGGGCTATCCACAAGTGGAGTGTTCATTGGGAATGGCCAGAATGGAGCTAGGGGAGCCTGGGTTGAGTGTGGTGGGAATGAGGGCCAATCACAGTTGGGGGGGAAATAGAGGGCAGCCATTATGCTGCAGGGCCTAGCCCACCTTGCCCCCTCCTGGTGACACAACTGTTCATGAAGAAGCCTTTGGTTGTTTGAAGAATTTTTGTTGGGTCATATATGGGGACAAGCTATTGTACTAAATCTGCAGTGGTAGTTAGGCTGGCAAGTGCTGTTCTTGTCAGCTAGTGAGCAGTATAACGTCCCAGGACTCAGTTGTACACAAGCATGTACTTCCTGTAAGTTTTAACTTATCTTATTATATTTTGCACTTTCTATTAAATACATATATGCTCTCATAATTTCATATGTCAAACTCACAATAGTAGTACAAAAAGAGTCTGCACCCTGAACATGCACCATCCCACTAATAGAGCAAAGCTAAATAGTTGCAAGTTTGCTTGTTTTCTATTGAACACTTGTTTTTGTTTTACATTTTAATTCTAAATGAATAGCTTATCAATTACCCTCTTACCTTATGGATTGTACTATATATTACATGTTTCTATATGTCAGGTAACCCTGCCACATTGTAAGATACTTTAGTTTCATTCACTGCAGGAGCTTAATTACATCTGGTCCTAACTAGCCTCAACAAAGGAAATAAGATAAGCAAGAGACTTTTCTAGGGGTGTGTCCCCTGGACTTCAAAACAATACACATTTTGCTAACAAAATGACATATGAACCATTTGTTTTCAGTCAGATATTTTTAATGCAATTTTTACTTGCTATTATATTCCACATTTATAAAGTGACTTTATTGTCCTTTTAAACGATCATGAATGTGAAAACTAATCTTTCATGACTCAGCTAGAGCATGCCATTTTAAGAGACTTTTCAATTTACCTTTGGGCCCACAAGTCCCTATCATGTCCCTATCCCGTCCTTGTCCAAGGAATTCTTGTTGAGAGTTATGGTATTGCTTGGCACTTCCTTAAACCCTTAGAATGACCACCGTGATCAGGACATTTTCTTGTGAATTCAACTATTCATGACCTTAGAGAAGCATAGTAAATCTAGGAAACTGTTTAAGGACTAGATTAGAAGGGGAGCGGTAGTTTGCTATAACATTCGAGAGTTGAAACCGCTAGAAGTATTTTTTTAGCGCTCAGAAATTTTCGCTCGTATTACAAGTTGAAAGTAAAAAGTTTGTGTGCTCTCGCATTCGCAAATAGACTTTAAGAAGGCATGAACACAAAATCAAATCCCCCCATAGACTTCAATGGAGCTGAAAAAGTTGAAACAAAACTTAACACGCAAAAGTCACACAAACACAATCTTGGCTATTTAAAGCCGCAACATAAGAAGATAATATTGCATATTTCATAATCCAATGTTTTGCACATAGCAGAATACGTTCTATTTATTCTTAAAGAGACATTTAAATACATATCTGATGGATTTTTGTACAAATATATATTTATATTATATATGATTATATATAGAAATACATATATATATTTATATATATATATATATATATATATATACAGATATATATAGGAATATCTACTTATACATACTTAGAACATATTATTGTATGTGCAGAACATTGGAATGTATAATATTTACAGTAAATGTCCAATGCACTTATATATATATATATATATATATATATATATGTCTACATATGTGTAAATATGTATTTATGTGTTTATATGTGTACATATGCTTGTTAATACTTAAATACACATATAAATACATAAATACATATGTACAGTATATACACATATACACATATACATATATCCATGAATATACATATTTAGACATATATGTATGTATTTCTATGTTAAAGCCCTTTGCAGTCCTTTTTTTTCTAACCCCTGAGACCACATATCTTTTATAATTTCTTCATGCATTTTTTTATATATAATTTTTATTAGACAGTGCTATTATGAGTGTAACTGTACTTTTAAATGTATTTTTGATGTGTTTTGTGATACTTTTTAGTTTTGCAAAACAGTTATCCAGAGCTGTGAGGAACAGAGGATGCACTATCCCACTGTGCTTAAGCGATCACGATTACTTTCAACTTTTAATACGAACGCTACACCCGACGCATGCAAACAGCCATGATAAACCTGATATTGCGTCACTCGTAACCTTGCCGTTTGTCTTCCTGCACTTTTTTTCTTAGTCCGCTGATTTAATAAATATTGTTGTTTTCAGGTTTAAGGGACTGAAAGCTAAGCTGAAAGTATTTTTCACAATAAAACAAAACCAGAACAAAGGACCATGGTCTCATTTTTAAGAGTAGTAGGTTCAGGAGTAATTTGCGGAAGCGATTCTTAGCATAAAAAGGGTGGTTGCTTCACGGGGGGTCAATTTGTCTAAAGAGCACTACTCCATAACCTGTCCGCCTGCTGTGAGGCAGCGGACAGAAATCAACCCGATAGAATACGATCGGGTTGATTGACACCCCCTGCTAGCAGCCGATTGGCCGCAAATCTGCAGCATTTATTGATGGGCTGTCGACATTTATCAATGCGCAGCGGACATGATACGCTACATCATATCATGTCCGCTCGCACTTTCATAAATTTACCCCATGGTATAAACTAGAGATGTGCATTACCAAAAAATTTGCTTTCGCAACGAATATTTGGGGAAATTTGTTTCCCCAAATATTCGTTGGTTGCACTATTAGTTATTTGTTTTGCATTAAACTAAACAAATACTGAATATTCATAGAACATTGACATGCATTTTCGTTAAACAAAAATAAATGTTCCAAAGCTATAGGTGAAAAATTTCGCCTATAGCTATATACTTACCTTTAACACGCTAGAGAGCCACCCTAGCCCGCTCCTCTTCTTCACAGATCCCCAGCCACTCTAATAGGAGGATTAACAAGACGACTTCCAGGGCATTGCGCTAAAGGAGAATAACCTTTGGTGCAGGTACTGGTAGCCACCTTAAAGGGACATGAAACCCACATTTTTTCTTTCATGATTCAGATAGAGAATACAATTTTAAACAACTTTCTAATTTACTTCTATTGTCTAATTTGTCCATTTAATAAGCCTCCTATTAGCACGGCTGGGGCTCTGTGAAGAAGACAGGCGGGTTAGCGGAGATCTCCAGTGCCCTAAAGGTAACTATTTAACCACTTAAGGTAATTCAAAGAAAACAAATGAATACTAAGAATGATTTTAAATTGTTTAAAAATAATTGTTTGCACAATGTATAAAATATTCAATAACACCAGGGAATCTTCTATATCTTTCACGATTGTGGAATTAAATTATAAAATATTGTCCAGATGGTATCTTTCCCCACATAGATTACATAGTATGTTTCCTGGGGTGTGTACTCAGTGCCGGAGACAATTTAGAGAAATCTGCACCATAAGGCACATATGGTGGTCTTATCCTTCAATCCGTTCATATTGGGACAATATATAAAAAAAAAATAATGACATTATGGGGAGTGATATCCAACTTAGGCCATCTTTGATACTCCTCAGTCACTTCCCTAAATTAAGATGTGTCTGCCGTAAACAACTTTTTAAAGAGACAGTCAACACCAGAATTTTTGTTGTTTAAAAAGATAGATAATCCCTTAAAAACCAAATTCCCAGTTTTGCATAACCAGCACAGTTAAAATTATACACGTTTTACCTTTGTAATTACCTTGTATCTAAGCCTCAGCAGACTGCCCTCTTCTTTCAGTTCTTTTGACAGACTTGCAGTTTAGCCAATCAGAGCTGTCTCCATGGTAAATTCACGTGCATGAGCTCAATGTTATCTATATGAAACACGTGAACTAATGCCCTCTAGTGGTGAAAAACTATCAAAATGAATTTAGATTAGAGGCGGCCTTCAAGGTCTTAGAAATTAGCATATGAACCTCCAAGGTTTAGCTTTCAACAAAGAATACCAAGAGAACAAAGCAAATTTGGTGATAAAGGTAAATTGAAAAGTTGTTTAAAATTACATGCCCTATCTGAATCATGAAAGTTTTTTTTGGACTTGACTGTCCCTTTAAGTACCCACCTACTCTCAATGGGTCTGTAAAGTTGACTATGTCTTATCTTTAGAAAAAAATGCACTGCAGTACTATAGGGAAACAAGACTTTTTTTCTGATTATTATTCTTATATGGGAAACAAAAATCCACACTAAAGTGTAAGCTTTTCATGTCTTTATTCGTTAATGGTGAATGTATAATTGTGTATTAGTATATATATGATATGAGAGGTTGGTCGATAACTATATTCTTTTTTTTCTATATGTTTTATTTTTGTTTGTTTCTTCTTTGTATTTGCAGCACCAGCATCACATTTTGTGATCATCATCCTTATTAAATGGATCTACCTGTGGAATAAAAATTGTAACAAGTATAATTTGTTTATTATTTCTGTTGACCTTTATGTTAATGTTTATACATCTATAAAACTTTAATAAAAACAGTTATATACATTTTGTAAGTGTTTGGACTAAAAATTATATCATTTTAGGAAAAGAGTTAACTGTATACATGTCATGAAGTTGACACAAGGAGATCATCACTAATAATTAAAGGGATATAAAAACTCACCTTTTTTTCTGTCATGATTCAGATAGAGCATGACATTTTAAGCAACTTTCTCATTTACTCCTATTATCCATTTTTCTTTGTATCTTTTTTTTTAAAAGCAGGAATGTAAGCTTTGGAGCCAGCCCATTTTTGGTTCAGCACCTGGGTAGAACTTGCTGATTGGTGGCTACAATATTTGGTCAGCTTATGAGCTTACATTCCTGATTTTTCTAATAAATATACAAAGAGAATGAAGAAAATTGATATTAGGGATAATAGGAGTAAATTAGAAAGTTGCCTAAAATTGCATGATCTATCTGAATCATGAAATACAGATTTAGGTTTCATATTCCTTTAAGCAATGTTTGCTTTTTTTTTTTTTCAAGGTGATCATTCCACTCCATCAGAATCTCTCTGTAATGTACAACACATGGCTTGTCAGAAAGGCTTATTTTTTTTTATTTATTTTTTTCAAATTTGAAACAATTTGAATCTATTTTAAATCCCTGCAATAACTCAGTTATCATAAGTTTTAGGTATGCATTTGTAGGATGACAACACCCCCCACTCCTTAAAATTCAGTATCAGCCTTTCATTCCATAAGAAATGTTTTTCTACTGCATTTTTACGGTATTTTTAAACGCTTAGAATATTCCTTAAAGGGACACTGAACCCAATTTTTTTCTTTCATGATTCAGATAGAGCATGCAATTTTAAGCAACTTTCTAATTTACTCCTATTAGTAATTTTTCTTCATTCTCTTGCTTTCTTTATTTGAAAAAGAAGGCATCTAAGCTATTTTTTTGGTTCAGAACCATGGAATGCACTTGTTTATTGGTGGGTAAATTTATCCAACAATCAGCAAGAACAACCCAGATTGCTCACAAAAAATAGGCCAGCATCAAAACTCACATTCTTGAATTTCAAATAAAGATACCAAGAGAATGAAAGCAATTTGATCATAGGAGTAAATAAGAAAGCTCCTTAAAATTGCATGCTCTATCTGAATCACAAAAGAAAAATATTGGGTTCAGTGTCCCTTTATTATTATTATTATTATTCTTTATTTATAAAGCGCCAACAGATTCTGCAGCACTGTCCATGGGTAACAAAGATAAAAGGATAGTACAATATGAGACACCAGACAAAATTTAACAAACAAATACAGGGGGAATTGGGAGCCCTGTTCCCGTGGGAACTTACAATCTACTAACACTTTTACATTTTGAAAATGGTAAACAATGTAAATGTAGACATCATAGGGAATCTTGTGAGCTATAAATTATGCAATCAAAATCATCTGAAAGTTTATTATACATGCAAGGTGTTCCTATTATGGGTTAAAGGATTATAAAAGCGCAAAAATAAAATGCTCTAATGTGTTATAGCATTTTATTACTAAAATGTTGCTAGAATACAACTATGTGTTTAACCCCTACAAAATAAATTAAACACATGATTAAAGTTTGCTCCAGAGTAGAATAGGTGATGTCAATGACAAGAAGTGGGAAAAAAAAAGTGGAAAAAAACACCCTAATCGCACGTAAACCCAGTCGCATTCTAAAGTGCACTATCCCAACATGAAAATATGAATATTTCACTTTTCCAATGTTCTTCACATGCAGAATATGTTCTATGTATTTACTATATATATCCAATGTTTTTTTGCACAAATATATATTTACTAGTCTTAAAGCCCGTTACACGGGCCACTATCACCTTTCCCTCCCCTCCGATCCCCTCTCTCTCTCATCCCCTTTCACTGCCACTCTCAACTTTTTTTCCCTGTATATATATATATATATATATATATATATATATATATATATATATATTTATATATATAGGAATATCTATTTGTAAATACATAGAACATATTATGCTATGTGCATAACATTGGAAACTATCAAAATGCATTTAGATTAGAGGCGGCCTTCAAGGTCTAAGAAATTAGCATATGAACCTCCTAGGTTTAGCTTTCAACTAAGAATACCAAGAGAACAAAGCAAAATTGGTGATAAAAGTAAATTGAAAAGTTGTTTAAAATTTCATGCCCTATCTGAATCATGAAAGTTTTTTTTGGACTTGACTGTCCCTTTAAGTACCCACCTACTCTCAGTGGGTCTGTAAAGTTGACTATGTCTTATCTTTAGAAAAAAATGCACTGCAGTACTATAGGGAAACAAGACTTTTTTCTTATTATTATTCTTATATGGGAAACAAAAATCCAAACTAAAGTGTAAGCTTTTCATGTCTTTATTCGTTTATCTATCTATCTATATATCTATCTATCTATCGCTATTTATCTAATCTATCTATCTATCTATCTATCTATCTATTTATCGCTTTCTGTATGTCTGTCTATTTATCTGTCTGTCTCTCTATCTATCTATCTATTTATCTATCTAGCCATTTGTATCTGTCTGCTTGTCTGTTTATCTATCTGTCTATCTATTGGTATTTTTCTGTCTATCTATCTGTCTGTCTTTCTGTCTGTCTATCTATATTTATCTATTATCTATCTATTGGTATCTGTCTGTCTGTTTACCTATCTATCTATCTATCTATCTATCTATCAATCTATCTATCTATCTATCTATCTATCTATCTATCTATCTATCTGTCTGTCTATTGGTATCTATTGGTATCTATTGGTGTGTGTCTGTCTATCTATCTATCTATCTATCTATCTATCTATCTGTCTGTCTGTGTCTCTGTATCTATCTAATCTATCTAATCTATCTATCTATCTATCTATCTATCCATCTATCTATCTATATATTGCTTTCTGTATGTGTATCTATCTTTCATCTATCTATCTATCTTTCTGTCTGTCTGTCTGTCTGTCTGTCTGTCTGTCTGTCTCTCTATCTATCTATTTATCTATCTATCTATCATCTATCTAATCTATCTATCTATCTCTATCTACTGCTTTCAGTATGTCTGTCTGTCTGTCTGTCTATCTATCATCTATCTATCTATCATCTATTATCTATCTATCTATATCTCTCTCTCTCTATCTATCTATCTATCTATCTATCTAATCTATCTTTCTCTCTCTCTCTCTCTCTCTCTCTCTCTCTCTCTCTCTCTCTCATTTGTTTATCCATCTATCTATCTATCTATCTACCTATCTATCTATCTATCTATCTATCTATCTATCTATCTATCTATCTATCTATCTATCTATCTATTGGTATATTTCTGTTTATCTATCCATCCATCTCTTTCTTTCTTTCTTTCTTTCTTTCTTTCTTTCTTTCTTTCTTTCTTTCTTTCTTTCTTTCTTTCTTTCTTTCTTTCTTTCTCTCTCTCTCTCTCTCTCTCTCTCTCTCTCTCTCTCTCTCTCTCTCTCTCTCTCTCTCTCTCTCTCTCTCTCTATCTCTCTATCTATCTATCTATCTATCTATTGGTGTATGTCTGCCTTTCTGTTTATCTATCATCTATCTATCTATCTATCTATCTATCTATCTATCTATGTATCATCTGCCAATCATCTCTATCTATTTATCATCTGCCAATCATCTCTATCTATCTATCTATCTATCTATCTATTATCTATCTATCTATCTATCTATCTATCTATCTATCTATCTATCTATCTATCTATCTAAGCAACATTTATTCCCTCCTCCCTATATTTATATAAACTTTATTCCCTGTATGCTAAAGTTATTTATTTGGTTTTGTGTAATGCATCTGTGAAGTGTACAATAATACTGTTCTCTTAGATCTGATTCAAAGCAAAAGCAAATTCCTAAGTGGTGACTGCCCCCTACTGAAAGATATTCAGTTGTCGGCTAATGAACACAGCATTAATCCCCCTAGTAAAGAGGAATCCCAGCGGGAACTGGCATCTTTTTCTGAACCTGAATAAAAATATTTTTTTCTTCATGAACTTTTATGACCTCTGAATCAAAAAGGGTTTTCTCTACTGTGTTATTAATTTTCAATGTTATTTTAAAAAATAGCGTGTACATTTTAAATAAAACTAACAGAATATTTAGCAATTGTTAGAATGATTTGTGGGGCTTAAAGGATCACTCAATGCAGTAGAATTGCATAAATAACAAGTGTATAATAAATAGACAATGATTTAACACCTACTCAGAATTACAAATAAGCAGTAGATTTTTTTTCCTCATTTTTGGCCCCCTGTATCATGTGACAGACATCAACCAATCACAGACTAGTATACGTATACCCTGTGAGCTTGTGCACATGCGCAGTAGGATCTTGTTCCTCAGAAAGTGTGCATTTAAAAAAGACTCTAAAATTTGATAATTGAAGTAAATTAGAAAGTGCTTTAAAACTGCATGCTCTATCTGAATCATAAAAGTTTGTTTTGACTTGAGTGTCCCTTTAACAGTAAAGTTGAGACAAGCTTTCTGATAGTGGGACAAACAATGTGAAGTCTCTCAGCCAGATCTTTCAATAAATAAGCATTTTCACACTACAAAAGGGATGTCACAGACAACATTTTTCAAATTGTTTCTTTTAATTGAAGGGATATTAAACACATGTTTAGCATTCATATAAAGGGCTATTAACAGGATAAGATATTTTGCATGCTATAGGTTTAAATTCTGTTTATTTAGATTTTGAAATAAACAGTGAGATGAATCTGTGGAAACGAAGCCCACTGGTTGATTTGGACAACTCCATTAGCTCTGTTTGTGGACAGTGACACAATTGTAATTTTGTTTTCAGCACAGATGCATCCATTTTTCAAAAACTAAAAAAGAATTTTGCCTTATAAAATATGACATACAGGTATACCCCGCTCATACAGCGGGTTAGGGACCAGAGCCCCGCTGTAAAGTGAAAACCGCCTTAAAGTGAAACAAGGCAGTTTTAGCTTTCTTTTCACTTGCCAGTGTGTTTAAAAACGTAAAAACATGTTTGAACTAGCATATATTAGGGGTGCAATAGGGCTAGTTTTAGTTTAACACTAGCACAGCACAGAATTCAATAAATACTGTAATTGTAAAATAGTGACAATTACTGTAGTAAAATTTGCCAAACTATAGCACTGAGACACAGATTGCACTGTAATGCTGTAAACAGAGTGAACTGTGCATAACAAAATGGTGCCAGTCACTTTTCTCACAAACTCACAAATGATTATAGCACTATTTCATAATCCTTGGAGGTTGAACTTCAGCTCCACAAAGCGCTGTATTAGCGAATCGCTGTAAAGTGAAGCGCTGTAAAGTGAGGTATACCTGTACTTCAATATTCCTTTAGAATGGAGGAATGTCTAATATGGTAGTTTAGTCACTTTAAAGCAGCAAAATGAAGACAGCTATGTGATAAAAATGTACCCTTGCTTAGTTAAATGTTATAAAAAGATTTATTAGTTAAATCAAGGTTGTCTTTATTTACAACTATAAAAGGAAAACAAATAGTAACGTATTACTATTGCCATTCACCGTGTATGCATATTTATTTTACAGTTGGATGGACTCTTTCTCTCTACATTGCCAAGATGCAGAGAAGCAAATACATTAGTAAGGACAGGGGTTTCTATTGAGCATGGTCTCCAAATATCAAGCACAATTAAAATTATTGAGCATTTTTGATTGTGAGAGGAATCAAAGGGCTTGCAAGATTAATGACAGCTCTCAATTTCCAGCTTAAGCAAAGCTTTATCTAGATGAGTTTTTTTTTTACTTACCAGAGACTATTCTTTGTGTTTAAATATTTGTTTATCAATAGCTTTTAATTGGAGAAGCTAGAAGCTTTTTGAGAAAGTCTTAAAGAGACATGAAACCCAAATATTTTCTTTCTCAATTCAAACAGAACATACAATTTTAAACAACTTTTCAAATTACTTCTGTTATCAACTTTGCCTCATTGTCTTTTTATCCTTTGTTGAAGGATCAGCAATGCACTACTAGGAGCTAGAATGCATATATATGTAGCCACCAATAAGCAGATAGCTCTCAGAAATGCATTTCTGCTCATGAGACCTACCTAGGTATGCTTTTAAACAATGGAAACCAAGAGTACAAAGCACATTATATAAAATAAGTAAAGTGGAAAGTTAAAATTGCACGATTTAGCTGAATATTTTTTTTTTTACTTTACTGTCCCTTTAAGAAGGAAGGTTACCAGTTTAAAAAAAAAGTTGTTTTTATTTGTATCTCAGTTGTAAGGGGGTGAAATTGTTAGGGGTTGGCTCAGGGTAAAAGGGGGCTTGGTCCATTTTCTGTAAACTTCCAAGAAGAAGCAAGGAGGCAGTACCCACTCAAATGAAACATTTTAATGATCTAATAAGAATAACGATAGATGTGGTGAAGAAAAAGAGCAGAGATTCATGGGTGCCCATGGCCTGATATGGGGATTTGGATGGTCATGGGAATCTTTTAAAGAAGCTGGAGAGGTTGTGCCCATGAACAGTCAAAGGGTAAGGTCTCTCAAAAGGGGTTTGCATTTCCCCTCCTGATTTAGATAGAGCATGCCATTTAAACAACTTTCGAATTTACTTTTACTATCAAATTTTCTTCATTCTCTTATATATATTTTGTTAAAAAGCAGAAATGTAAGCTCAGGCAGGTGCATGTGTCTGGAGCACTATATTGCAGCAGATCTGCAGAATGTTATTCATTTGCAAAAGCACAAGATGGCAGCACTATTTTCTGCCATGTAGTTCTCCAGAAACTAACATAGGTATCTCTTTAACAATACAATGGGAATTAAGGACATTTTAAAATAGAAGTACATTTGAAACTTTTTCTTTTTTTACACTGTATGCTCTGTCTGAATCAGACAGATAAAAGAACATTTTGCGGCTTCATATCCCTTTAAACAAAAGCTCACAAGTCTCCAGAGGAGAATGTTGTTACTGTGGGTTTCTCTGGGTAAGGAGGGAGACCTGTCATTTGAATTCAGGCAGCATCAGTGTAGGCACTGGCCCCATGGTTAGAAGCAAAGTAATCTGTGATTTGGATTAACTTTAGTTGGTGGTGGTGGTGGAGTGGAGTGTGTTCATGATGAAAAAGACTAATCTGAAGTGGAAACCACCTGTTGGTTGTTTGAGCCTAGTAGGGTTGTGTTCGATTCATGCATTGCTTCTGGAAAAGGCATTGGTATCATACATAATGGTGGCCCAGCTGAGGGTCCTAGATCCTTGAAGTTACGTATACCAGGGCTGCCTCACCTTTTTCAAAACATTAATTTTTGGAAGGGTGATAAATATTAAGATTCAGGAGAAGACATGTCATTCAGGCTCATCCTAGCTGCTTAGTTATGCTCACTGGTGAGGCTGCACCTAGATAGTCAGAGAAGCAGATGGGTAGTGTTTGAGGTGATTGGGCATCTCTATATTTGCAGATGATTGCTGGATCCTTGTCCTCCTTTTGTGTAGGTTGATAGGTCAATGAGATATAGCTTCAGGAGCCTGCCCAAC
Organism: Bombina bombina; assembly: GCF_027579735.1. Taxonomy (NCBI): domain Eukaryota; kingdom Metazoa; phylum Chordata; class Amphibia; order Anura; family Bombinatoridae; genus Bombina; species Bombina bombina. Next base: position 573,834,317 of record NC_069501.1, read on the forward strand.
AGTAAAGCAGTCTTCAGTGTCAGAAAAAGAGTTCCAGATCTGGAAGCAGACAAACATTTGAGCTGCGCATTGAGCTGAGAAGGAGAGGAATGACTTGTGTAGGGGATCTACTCAGGCACACAAGCAGGTATGTGTTCTAATAATAAAAAAAAACAGGGTTATGAGTATGTTTAGCACATTGACAGTAGATTTCCCTGTATGGGTAAAAAATGTAAAAGTGTGTTTTTGGAATATACTTTATTGTTTCATATTGTTAATGTTCCTGGCTATTGTAATGTTATCATACATTTTCCTGTGAAGCATTTTTTGTTGCAGCACATCTGGCAAATTTAATGTGATGAAGTATCCAAAAGTCTCATAAAGAAGGAATTATTAAAGAGCTGGTGGTAGCTACCCATTTTTTTTGGAGCTTAAAGGGCATATATCAGGGTCTGGAAGATATGGTATACCATGTTGTCAGGATTATATAGATACAGCGCCAGGAGACGGGTCCACCTATAGCTCTGATCAAATGCTATCTAGCTGGCCTGGAGAAGGTTAATAGTGAATGTGTGTGTTCAGAGCGCCTCAAATAGGGCTAGGTGACAAGGACCTCCAATGTTATGGGTAAAGGTGATGGTAGTCTGAATAGTGATCAGAGTTTAAATATAACACAGTGTGTCCTAAATAAATAAAGGTGATAGTTGTCTGAATGGTAATCAGAGTTTAATTATAACAAAGTACAGTGGGGCAAAAAAGTATTTAGTCAGCCACCAATTGTGCAAGTTCTCCCACTTAAGAAGAGGCCTGTAATTTTCATCATAGGTATACCTCAACTATGAGAGCCAAAATGTGGAAACAAATCCAGACAATCACATTGTCTGATTTGGAAAGAATTTATTTGCATATTATGGTTTAAAATAAGTATTTGGTCACCTACAAACAAGCAAGATTTCTGTTTCTCACAGACCTGTATCTTCTTCTTTAAGAGGCTCCTCTGTCCTCCACTCATTACCTGTATTTTTATCAGACACCTGTCCACATCCACAACCTCAAACAGTTACACTCCAAACTCCACTATGGTGAAGACCAAAGAGCTGTCGAAGGACACCAGAAACAAAATTGCACCAGGCTGGGAAGACTGAATCTGCAATAGGCAAGCAGCTTGGTGTGAAGAAATCAACTGTGGGAGCAATAATTAGAAAATGGAAGACATACAAGACCACTGATAATCTCCCTCGATCTGGGGCTCCACGCAAGATCTCAACCCGTGGGGTCAAAATGATCACAAGAACGGTGAGCAAACATCCCAGAACCACACGGGGGGACCTAGTGAATGACCTGCAGAGAGCTGGGACCAAGGTAACAAAGGCTACTATCAGTAACACACTACGCCGCCAGGGACTCAGATCCTGCAGTGCCAGACGTGTCCCCCTGCTTAAGCCAGTACATGTCCGAGCCCGTCTGAAGTATGCTAGAGAACATTTGGATGATCCAGAAGCGGATTGCGAGAATGTCATATGGTCAGATGAAACCAAAGCAGAACTGTTTGGTAGAAGCACAACTCGTCGTGTTTGGAGGAGAGAGAATGCTGAGTTGCAACCAAAGAACACCATACCTACTGTGAAGCATGGGGGTGGCAACATCATGCTTTGGGGCTGTTTCTCTGCAAAGGGAACAGGACGACTGATCCATGTACATGAAAGAATGAATGGGGCCATGTATCGTGAGATATTGAGTGCAAACCTCCTCCTATCAGCAAGGGCATTGAAGATGAAACGTGGCTGGGTCTCTCAGCATGACAATGATCCTAAACACACCGCCCGGGCAACGAAGGAGTGGCTTCGTAAGAAGCATTTCAAGGTCCTGGAGTGGCCTAGCCAGTCTCCAGATCTGAACCCCATAGAAAACCTTTGGAGGGAGTTGAAAGTCTGTGTTGCCCAGCGACAGCCCCAAAACATCATTCCTCTAGAGGAGATCTGCATGCAGGAATGAGCCAACATACCAGCAACCTTGTGAAGACTTACAGAAAATGTTTGACCTCTGTCATTGCCAACAAAGTATATATAACAAAGTATTGAGATGAACTTTTGATATTGACCAAATACTTATTTTCCACCATAATTTGCAAATAAATTCTTTCTAAATCAGACAATGTGATTGCCTGGATTTGTTTCCACATTTTGTCTCTCATAGTTGAGTTATACCTATGATGAAAATTACAGTCCTCTCTCATCTTCTTAAGTGGGAGAACTTGCACAATTGGTGGCTGACTAAATACTTTTTTGCCCCACTGTATATCCTAAATATACAATCCGAAAATCGAAAATGCCAAAAACAGTTTATACAATCATAAAAATCATTAAAAATTGCGGATCCACAATGTACAGTGACACATTAAACATATAAAACCAATAAAGGTAAGCTGAATTAGGTTGTCCAACTTATGGACTATGGTGTTGGTGATACTCAATATATGTAATCAGGAATTATGTAAATATGTTTGCGACCCTAAATTGGAGGGATCAAGGTTATGTGAAATGTAGTTGTGTAAGGTATCATACAATACCTTATATAAAAATGTAAAACATGTTTACATAAGGTATTGTATGATATAAATTCAAGAAGTTGACTAACATCTAATCTTTGGATTATTATTACATTTTTGGTATTGTATGATATAAATTCAAGAAGTTGACTAACATCTAATCTTTGGATTATTACATTTTTGATAAAAAGAACAAAAGTAATCCTTAGACGTCAAACTTTGAACAGTAATATAGGGACCTCTCTTGGACCCTTGGACTGGATGATAAGTAGGCTATTATGGACATTGAAAATAAGGACTGAGAGACCAACAGGATCCAGTCACAGGGATTCTCGCCACCAGGAATAGGAAGGCTTCCTCCACCAGGAGAGACTACAAGTCACCCCCAGGTAGACAATCAGGATCCATCATGGGGGTTCTCACCACCAGAAATTAAGAAGGATTCTCACCATCAAGAAATAAGGTCATATATTTCAATTTTAATATTGACTGCAATTCTCCATTGGATTACAATTTATATTTTTCTGTACACTTTTTTCAACATGGCTTTTTTCTTTTCATTTTTTCTTTTTTTCTTTGTGACATTCACTGGCGTATTTTGTGACCGCCATCTATTTTTATCACCATCTATATTTTAACCATCATTTTCACTACCAATTTTTATTTTTATTTTTTTAATTTTGTGTCATATTTTTTAACACACACTCAATTGTTGAATCACTCATCAATTTATCACCAAGCAACACCCACCAGTTGTACAATCCCGAGTCTATTAACCCATCAGTGTCACTCACACTGCACCACCCTTACATGACTAAATTTCACATAACCTTGATCCCTCCAATTTAGGGTCGCAAACATATCTACATCATTCCTGATTACATGTATTGAGAATCACCAACACCATAGTCCATAAGTTGGACAACCCAATTCAGCTTACCTTCATTGGTTTTATATTTTTAATTTGTCACTGTACATTGTGGGTCCACAATTTTGAATGATTTTTTTTATTGTATAAACTGTTTTTGGCATTTCCGATTTTACTATTGTATATTTAGGCCTCTATTTGTCAAAGTCTGGCGGACCTGATCCGTCAGTGCGGATCAGGTCCGCCAGACCTCACTGTATGCGGAGAGCAATACGCTGTCCGTATTCAGCATTGCACCAGCAGCTCACAAGAGCTGCTGGTGCAACGCCGCCCCCTGCAGACTCGCGGCCAATGGGCCGCCAGCAGGGAGGTGTCAATCAACCCGATCGTACTCAATCGGGTTGATTTCCGGCGATGTCTGTCCGCCTGCTCAGAGCAGGCGGACAGGTTATGGAGCAGCGGTCTTTGTGACCGCTGCTTCATAACTGCTGTTTCTGGTGAGCCTGAAGACTCGCCAGACACACGGGACATCAAGCTCCTTTCGGAGCTTGATAGATAGGCCCCATTGGATATACTTTGTTATAATTAAACTCTGATTACCATTCAGACAACTATCACCTTTATTTATTTAGGACAGTGTTATATTTAAAGTTTGATCACTATTCAGACTACTATCACCTTTATTTATTTAGGACAGTGTTATATTTAAACTTTGATCACTATTCAGACTACTATCACCTTTACCCATAACATTGGAGGTCCTAGTCACCTAGCACTATTTGAGGCGCTCTGAACACGCACATTCACTAAATACCATGTTGTCAATCATGAGTTGTTGCTATTTTATTTTGCATTGTAAATTTATTGTTTCACTCCCAAAAAGTAACATTTTCCTTTGGTTTGTATTATGTTTTCTCATTGTATGCTGCTTTCCACTTAAACCCATTACATTCTATGGGAAGCAAACTTACCTGAAGATTAATTTTTTTGCCACTTTTAAAAAACTAGTGAAAGATTTTTGAGCCGTCTGTTTGTTGTAAGCATTACATACTTTAGGTCACTGTCAATCTTTATCATGTCACATAGTACTACTAATTTTGCAGCTTCCTAAAATGGAGCCTGCTATGTGGTGAGAATTAAAGCACAACTCAAAGCAGTAGAATTACATAATTAACAAGTACATAATAAAAAGACAATGCAGACATCCCAACTCTCCCTGAAGTTCAGAGAGTCTCCCTGATTGTAATAGCAGCTCCCTGATGCCAGCAAATAGAGTGCAATCTCCCTGAAACTACAAGTACCATGATCCAATGTGGCCCAAATCCGGAAAAGTGTTTCTTTAAGTTAAGGAATGCCTTTAGTTGCTGGGTTGTTATAGAACCCTCAAAACATGCATCAGTAACCAAAAAGCCCCCACTAATTTTAATAAAATAAAACACAAATACTACCTTATTTACTGCATGTAATTAAACTTCATAGTCTAAAATATTTAAGCATTCAACAAGCGTTACTGGAAAATAGGTTTGTTGTATGTGGTTGTGCAATAAAGCTACTTTTTTATGTGACTTTAGTGGGAAGCTACTTTAATGATAAGGCTCTAACTTATTTAGGGTTTCAAGGTGTCTAATATATAACTGGTGGGGGGGGATGAAGTCACCTCCGTGAAATGAGTTTTTGCAGGTTGGGATGTCTGACAATGCAATAGCACCTACCCAGAATTTGAAATAAGCAGTATTTTTTTTTCTGATAAATTTATTTTTTTCTCTCATTTTCCATCCCACTGTATCATGTGACAGACATTAGCCTGTGAGCTTGTGCACATGCTCAGTAGAATCGAATTCTCCAGAAAGTGTGAATATAAAAAGATTGTGCAAAATGTGATAATGAAAGTAAATTGGAAAGTGTTTTAAAACTGCATGCTGTATCTGTATCATAAAAGTTTATTTTATCAGTGAGTGATCTGTGCAGTTGCATAGGGCACCAGGATCACATAGTGGTAAAGCAAGTGCAGGAAGATGCAAGATTCGTGATGTCGCAAACCTAAAAAATTGGGTTCGCGAACGGCGAACGCGAACTTCCACAAAAGTTTGCGAACGGGCGAACCGCCATAGACTTCAATAGGCAGGCAAATTTTAAAACCCACAGGGACTCTTTCTGGCCACAATAGTGATGGAAAAGTTGTTTCAAGGGCACTAACACCTGGACTGTGGCATGCCGGAGGGGGATCCATGGCAAAACTCCCATGGAAAATTACATAGTTGATGCAGAGTCTGGTTTTAATCCATAAAGGGCATAAATCACCTAACATTCCTAAATTGCTTGGAATAACGTGCTTTAAAACATCAGGTATGATGTTGTATCGATCAGGTAGTGTAAGGGTTACGCCCGCTTCACAGTGCGCAGTGTAGGTGATATACCTGCCCTGACCATGCTTTGCAGACCAGGTATCAGTGGTCAGATGGACCCTTGCCCCAACACTGTGTGCCAGACATGCCATTATAGCAGACTTATATGGATTTGGCGTTGCTTTTTGGTAATTAGAAGGCTGTTAAATGCCACTGCTCACCACACGTGTTTTATGCACAGCAGTGAAGGGGTTAATTAGGGAGCATGTAGGGAGCTTGTAGAGTTAATTTTAGCTTAAGTGTAGTGTAGTAGACAACCCAAAGTACTGATCTAGGCCCATTTTGGTATATTTCATGCCACCATTTCACCGCCAAATGCGATCAAATTTAAAAAAAAACTTAAATTTTTTTACAATTTTAGGTTTCTCACTAAAATTATTTACAAACAGCTTGTGCTATTATAGCACAAATGGTTGTAAATGCTTCTCTGGGATCCCCTTTGTTCAGAAATAGCAGACATATATGACTTTGGCGTTGCTTTCTGGTAATTAGAAGGCCGCTAAATGCTGCTGCGCATCACACGTGTATTATGGCTAGCAGTGAAGGGGTTAATTAGGTAGTTTGTAGGGAGCTTGCAGTGTTAATTTTATCTTTAGTGTAGAGATCAGCCTCCCACCTGACACATCAGACCCCCTTATCCCTCCCAAACAGCTCCCTTCCCTCCCCCACCTCACAATTGTCCCCGCCATCTTAAGTATTTACATATGCTGTGGTGTAGCATCCCCCTTAGCCCCCAACCTCCCTGATCCCCCCCAAAACAGCTCTCTAACCCTCCCCATCTGCCTTATTGGCGGACATCTTGGGTACTGGCAGCTGTCTGCTATTATTTCACAGTCAAAAAAGTGTTGTTTTTTTTTTAAATGTACACTACCAGATATGAGTGGTGGCACTGGGCAAGTGGGCACAGTATACGCTGTGAGCCTGACACACACGCTGGCAGGCAGGCAACTGCAAATAGATTACACAGGAAAAAAAAAAAAAAAGCAGACTGATGTCCTAACCCTAAAAAGGGCTTTTTGGGATGCTGTCCTTACAGTAGAGATCAGATGAGTCTTTCAGGACTGTAGTGGACACTGAATACACTAGCCTAGCTATCGATTTCCCTATTAAATCAGCAGCAGATACACTGTCCCTCCTCTCACTAAGAATGCAGCTTCCAAATGAATCTAAAATGGATGCTGTCCAGGAGGTGGGAGGGTCTGGGAGGGAGAGTCTGCTGCTGATTGGCTGTAATGTGTATTCTGACTGTGAGGTACATAGTCAAAGTTTACTCAATGATGACGAATAGGGGGTGGATCGAACATTGCATGCTATGTTCACCGGGAACTATTCACCGGCGAACTATTCACGACATCACTATGCAAGACTATTCCATTTATAACTATAGTGGAGACCTTTTCAAAATAGTTATCACCAGACAGCGCTTACTCTGTGCGTATGCCTCACACTTACATGATCAGTATCACTTCTTTCTTGTGGCAGTCATGTTGGAAAGGTTGCCAACTTAAGTGACAGTGTAAAAAAAACAACTATAGTACACTAATACAAAAGGTATATACCATTAACTATAGGAAATAATGGCTTGCACAAATGGTATAAATTAGATCTATGTGTTGCTCTCTAATAAGTTATAACAAGTGTGCTACGTGATACAGGAATGATGAGGGGTTAAATAATTACTCCTTAGAGTAACAGGCTAGTTGCACCATAAAATCACTGTTTATTTGTTTTTTTGTTACTAGAGCAAAAGGATTAAATCATTGCTTTTTTTGTTAACTAATAGGGATGTGTGTGCTATTTCTACTGCTGACACAAGAGCTATATCAACATTCTGTGTGTTATTGACAGCCAACAATACTAAAATCATACTGCTAGATTATGAGTTCTGCGTTAGCCTTAAAAAGCAGCGTTAAGGGGTCCTAACGCTGCTTTTTAATGCCCGCTGATATTACGAGTATGTCAGGTACAGGTGTACCGCTCACTTTTCTTCTGCGACTTTTGCCTACCACAAATCCCCTTACGTCAATTGCGTATCCTATCTTTTTAATGGGATTTGGCTAACGCTGGTATTACAAGTCTTGGAGAAAGTGAGCGGTACAGCCTCTACCTCCAAGACTCCTACCGCATTTAAAAGTCAGTAGTTAAGAGTTTTATGGGCTAACGTCGGAACATAGAGCTCTTAACTACAGTGCTACAAAGTGCACTAACACCCATAAACTACCTATGAACCCCTAAACCGAGGCCCCCCCACATCGCAAACACTATAATAAAATTATTTAACCCCTAATCTGCCGACCGGACATTGCCACCACCTACATTATACCTATGAACCCCTAATCTGCTGCCCCTAACATCGTCGACACCTACATTATATTTATTAACCCCTAATCTGCCCTCCCCAACGTCGCTGCCACCTACCTACACTTATTAACCCCTAATCTGCTGACTGGACATTGACGCCACTATAATAAATGTATTAACCCCCTAAACCGCCGCAATCCCGCCTCGCAAACACTATAATAAATTTTATTAACCCCTAATGTGCCCCTCCAATGCGCCGCCACCTACCTACAATTATTAACCCCTAATCTCCCGCCCCCAACATCGCCACTACTATAATAAAGTTATTAACCCCTAAACCTAAGTCTAACCCTAACCCTAACGCCCCCCTAACTTAAATATAATTTAAATAAAACAAAATAAAATTACTATAATTAAATAAATTAATCCTATTTAAAACTAAATATTTACCTATAAAATAAACCCTAATATAGCTACAATATAACTAATAGTTACATTGTAGCTATTTTAGGATTTATATTTATTTTACAGACAACTTTGTATTTATTTTAACTAAGTACAATAGCTATTAAATAGTTAATAACTATTTAATAGCTACCTAGTTAAAATAATTACAGAATTACCTGTAAAATAAATCCTAACCTAAGTTACACCTAACACTACACTATCAATAAATTAATAAAATAAATTCACTATGATTATCTAAACTAAAATACAATTAAATAAACTAAACTATAGTACAAAAACAAACAAACACTAAATTACAAAAAATAAAAAAATATTACAAGAATTTTAATCTAATTACACCTAATCTAAGCCCCTTAATAAAATAAAAAAGCCCCCCAAAATAATAAAATTCCCTACCCTATACTAAATTACAAAAGTAATCAGCTCTTTTACCAGCCCTTAAAAGGGCTTTTTGCTGGGCATTGCCCCAAAGTAATCAGCTCTTTTACCTGTAAAAAAAAATACAAGACCCCCCAACATTAAAACCCACCACCCACACACCCCTACTCTAAAACCCACAGGATCCCCCCTTAAAAAAAAACTAACACTAACCCCCTGAAGATCACCCTACCTTGAGCCATGTTCACCCAGCCAGGCCAAATTCTTCATCCAATCCGGGCGATGTGGTCCTCCATCCAGCAGAAGTCTTCATCCAAGCGGGGCAGAAGAGGTCCTCCATCCGGCAGAAGTCTTCATCCATCCGCGGCTGCATCTTCAAGACCTCCGACGGGGAACATCCTCCTCGACTGACGGAATAACGACGAATGAAGGTTCCTTTAAATGACGTCATCCAAGATGGCGTCCTTCAAATTCCAATTGGCTGATAGGTTTCTATCAGCCAATCGGAATTAAGGTAGGAAAAATCCGATTGGTTGATTTAATCAGCCAATCGGATTGAAGTTCAATCCGATTGGCTGATTGGATCAGCCAATAGAATGCAAGGTCAATTCTATTAGCTGATCCAATCAGCCAATCGGATTGAACTTCAATACGATTGGCTGATTAAATCAGCCAATTGGATTTTTCCTACCTTAATTCCAATTGCCTGATAGAATCCTATCAGCCAATCGGAATTCGAGGGACGCCATCTTGGATGGCGTCATTTAAAGGAACCTTCATTCGTTGTTAGTCCGTCGGCCGAGGAGGATGTTCTGCGTCGGAGGTCTTGAAGATGCAGCCGCGGATGGATGAAGACTTCTGCCGGATGGAGGACCTCTTCTGCCCCGCTTGGATGAAGACTTTTATTTTATTAGGGGGCTTAGATTAGGTTTAAATAGATTTAAATTCTTGTAATATTTTTTTATTTTTTGTAATTTAGTGGGGGTTTTTTGTACTATAGTTTAGTTTATTTAATTGTATTTTAGTTTAGATAATGGTAGTTAATTTATTTAATTAATGTATTGATAGTGTAGTGTTAGGTGTATTTGTAACTTAGGTTAGGATTTATTTTACTGGTAATTTTGTAATTATTTTAACTAGGTAGCTATTAAATAGTTATTAACTATTTAATAGCTATTGTACCTAGTTAAAATAAATACAAATTTGTCTGTAAAATAAATATAAATCCTAAGATAGCTACAATGTAACTATTAGTTATATTGTAGCTATATTAGGGTTTATTTTATAAGTAAGTATTTAGTTTTAAATAGGAATAATTTATTAAATTATAGTAATTTTATTAAAATTTATTTAAATTATATTTAAGTTAGGGGGGTCTTAGGGTTAGGGTTAGACTTAGGTTTAGGGGTTAATAACTTTATTATAGTAGCAGCGATGTTGGGGGCGGCAGATTAGGGGTTAATAATTGTAGGTAGGTGACGGCGATGTTAGGGATGACAGATTAGGGGTTAATACAATTTATTATAGTGTTTGCAAGGCGGGAGTGTGGCGGTTTAGGGGTTAATACATTTATTATAGTGACGGCGATGTCCGGTCGGCAGATTAGGGGTTAATAAGTGTAGGTAGGTGGCAGCGACGTTGGGGACGGAAGATTAGGGGTTAATAAATATAATATATGTGTCGGCGATGTTAGGGGCAGCAGATTAGGGGTTCATAGGTATAATGTAGGTGGCGGCGGTGTCCGGAGCGGCAGATTAGGGGTTAATATTATAATGCAGGTGGCGACGATGTTGGGGGCGGCAGATTAGAGATTAATAAGTGTAAGGTTAAGGGTGTTTAGACTCGGGGTTCATGTTAGGGTGTTAGGTGTAGACTTAGAAAGTGTTTCCCCATAGGAAACAATGGGGCTGCGTTAGGAGGTGAACGCTGCTTTTTTGCAGGTGTTAGTTTTTTTTCAGCCAGCTCAACCCCATTGTATCCTATGGGGAAATCGTGCATGAGCACGTTTTAGCCAGCTTACCGCTACCGTAAGCAACGCTGGTATTACAGGTAGAAGTGGAGCTAAATTTGCTCAATGCTCACTTTTCTGAGGCTAACACAGCCATTCAGAAAACTTGTAATACCAGCGTTATTTGAAGTAAGCGCTGGAAAAAAAAGGCACATTCTAACTTGTTTTAAGCTGAGGCTGTAAAGTTCCAGCACACTTTTGTGAGAAAGTTTACAATATATGTGTGTGAAAAACAATGAAAGATATTTTATTGTTTTTTTTTTTTATGCCCGAGATTTGTACCAAGAATATGACAAGCTTCTAAATGGTTGATATGTTTAAAACATGCCATTACCTGTCAATCAGTCAATCAATCAATCAATCAATCAAGTGTTTGAGGTGTATGCACCAATGAGTGGCTGAAGGTGTTTACACAATTAAAAACACAAGCTAAAGTTTTGTTAACAGCAAACATAATGCAAACTTTCCTATTTAGGTATGCTACAACAGAGTCCCAAAAAACTATAAAATATAATACCCCTTATGTTTTTTAATTGTTTTTTTTAACATTAGCATCTACAGATCAAAATGGGATATTTCTTTGAAAACAACACTATTACAAAGCTTATTTTTTTGCTTATAAATAAATCTGTCACTATATATATATATATATATATATATATATATATATATATATATATATATATATATATATACATCAAAACAGACCGCACTCCTGACTTTTCATAGCAACGACCCAGCCTGCTGCAAAAGGTTTGGATAATTGCAAGGAAAGCACACTCCAATGGGAATATTTTTCAAATGATTTCAATTTATTATATAAATATATAATATAAATCTATCCGTCTGCTTGTCTGTCTGTTTGTCTATCTTTCTATCTATCTTTTTTAAGGGTATTTTTTTAAATAAACAAACATATATTATTTTATTGAATTTGTTCTTCAATCTAAAAGCAAGTATTTTTTTTTTTTTCTCTCCAAAAATCAAAGGGAAGAAAAAATATATAATTACAGGTCCTTTCACTCGGCAAGCAGGATAATACTTCTTTCTACTGTGGGTAATCAATAAGAAAATACTTCTCATGATTCATTTTTTTAAGCTCGATACAAGACGCAATTTGCTTGACAATTATGAACGATCCTTTATCTAGCTCAGCTTGGCCAGTCCTGCAATTATGTATTATTGCTTTGCGTCCCAGCTTAGCGCTTATTGGTCCTTGTTTCCGCTACCCATCATTGTTTTTTTTTCATCACTAGGCAATGAATTTGCTGATCAATTTGAACAAGCCTCTGTCAGAGTTGAACAGAGAATGGGTAGGAGTTTGAAATCAGCTTTGAGAAGTTTCCGAGTCATTAGACTTGGCTTCTATCGAACAAGAAATATAAAACCATCCATAAGATCATTTATAGCAGAAGACGGTTTAAATTAGTGGACACTAAGGTTATAAAAAAAAGAATACTTAATTGTGTTACTGTAAACTTAGAAATGTTTGTAATGTCAGGATAGGTTTTGAGGAGAGGAGTCATTCAATATGAATCTGTATTGTGGCCATATATTTGCAACACTTAGCTGTCAGAAAAAATATTCTACAAACTCCTAACAATATGTACCAAGTGCCAAGTGAAATGCCCAGCAGTGTTATAATAATGGCAGTGCAGTGATGCCTGAGACTGAAGGGATGCCTTAAAAGAACATAATGGAATGCTGGGAATTATTTAAAAGGAACTCAGCTACTTCTGACTGCTTAAAGCAGATAAAGGACAAAGTGTTTCTAACCTAATTTCATGTTAATAGTAAGCACCACACATTTTTAAGGTAAAAGAGACATAAAACACCTAGTAAGTAAGAGTGATTTCTGTAGCCTTACAATAACTGAACACACCAACCAGATGTGCAAACTTTCTGAATATATTAATATATTTTTTGCTGCATTTGTTTTCAAATAATTTCCCAGCACTACCTGATTTGGAGGAGTTAGCCGTGACTTAAATAGTTTGCAAAATCTTGCATTGTTTTGCAGTGCTTATCATCTCTGCTGAAGATTGTTAAAGGGACATTAAACCTTAAATACATTTTATAAGTGTAGCATTGAGGTTATTCCCTACCTCCTTCTAGTCATGGGTGCAGCCATGGTAAAATCTGTCTTTCACTACATTCCAGTGCTGATCTGTCTGCATTCATGCAGCAACTCTCCTTCAGATATCTGTGGTGTAACCTAGGTTACATAATGGCAGCACCAATGATTAGAGGGAGGTGCATGAAGTGCATTTAGTGTTTTGTGTCCTTTTAAGTAAATATATATGGTAGGGTAAGGGTTATTAAGCCAGCAGTGTGCACCAATTTTCAGAACTGGAAAAGCCCTGATGAAGCACAATCTCACGCAAAGCATGATGGGTGAAACGCGTGTTGGCAAATGTTTGAAATTCCACTAAGAGCTCCCTCTCTTTGAGCACTCTATACAGGATGCTTCAGTGTTTCCCAAATTGCCTGGAGAGCGGCGGATGCTGCGGCGATACTGCTGGATACTGCTGGAAAGTGGAGATGTTGGTGTGAGCATGAAGCAGGTGTAAGTAACCCTGGGTTCGAGGTATAAGTTTGGTGACACGGTAGAAGACGTAAAGGTCTGGATGTGAGCACAGATCCTAAGAATGGTAAAAGCCGAGTCTGCCAAAATTCTGTCGATGTGGAGTAAATGGTGCCAGTTGGTGGATTTCCTGATTGGAGCACTAATAAGAAGGTAAAACCTTTAACCCATAATTACCTCTGGATGTTGCTTGAAATCATTAACCTGACCAAGGGTGAAAATACTTTTGAAACTACCATCCTGTACTTTTGCATTTTCTGAATGATATTTAAATCAGTGGTGATTAAATATATGGACTGTGGATCCAATAACCAGTTTTTGAATTAATCTTGCTAACACTGCAGTGCTTATGCTTTATAGTTTCCTGCATGAACTAGCAACTTTCAAACTTTGGACGGAACATAATAAAAGACTGGTCCCTATATTTAGACTTTAAGTACAGCAGAGTTGTTATTTGAGAGGATCTCTTGTGTTATAACTTTTTAATAATATTAAATGTATTTTTTGATATGTGCATGTGTATGAATCTGTGTGCACTACGCCTATCCCTTTAAAACCTGGTCTCGGGTTGTGATATTTAAAGTGTGCTATAATCCCTGTCTATTTTTTTAAATAATATCAGTACAGGTGGAGTACAGGTGGCCATCATTTTACAATGGTTCAATTTACACCGTTTCAGAATAACAACCTTTTTTTCCAGTCATGTGACTGCTATTGAAAGCATTGAGAGCAGTGCATTTATTAAAATGGCCATTAGGTGGAGCTGTCCGCTTGCGTTGCAGCAAAGCCAAGCAAAATGAAATTAATCAGTTTAACCAGACCTGAGCTATCAAGCAGATTTCAAAGGAACAAGATCGTCCTGTCTATAACTCAGTCCAGATTGGAATGCATAGAAAGAACTGTTTGCAGAAAAATGCAAGTGAAATCTGTGTTGTGTGATTATTTTATTAGGCTTATAATGCTGTTTAGCAAATGTTTTTGTTCATTAAACTTAGTTTAATTATATATTTTGTGTTGTGTGATTATTTTATTAGGTTTATAATGCTGTCTAGCATTTAAAGTCTTCATTTCAAAGCTTTAAAAATAATGTATTAGGTATTACTTATGACAATTTTGAGAGGGGCCTGGAACCTATCTCCCTCACTTCCCATTGACTTACATTATAAACTGGGTTTCAATTTACAACGGTTTACCCCGGTGTAAACTGAGGGCTACCTGTATTAGTTTTGAATTTCTCTCTTCTCTATATTTATATACCCTAAGCTTAAGGGTTTGCACTTCCTTCCATATGAAAGATTGATATAACGATACTATAGTATGTATACTTATTTATATATATTTTTACTGCCCTTTTGGCACTAAGACTTAATATTTAAACAGGAAAGCCCACAGAGCTAAATTGCAAAAATAAGGGACAAAATAATTAATGAAAGTATTTTGCACCATTGTTTTCCTATGCATTTTTATACATTTTATATTATAATCTCAAAATGTTTCCTGTCCCTTTAAATATATAATTACCTTCTATGACATTTTTTTGCAAATGCCACAGGCACCACTGTCTCCTGCATTTTCCACAGTCCTTTATATGTGCATTATGTAAATGAATACTGCATCAGTGCTGTGACTCCACGTGTGCCTGCAGCCATTCTAGAGCTAATACAGGACTAATACACAGTAGTAAGCATGCTAAATTGTTAGTTTTTTTTTTAGTTTTGTTTTTTTAATTCCCTTTAGTACTGTAACAGAGATAATTATTTTCTGTTGGAGTAATAGCAATAACCCTTGGTGACAAGAGTGGGTTAAATAAACAAGTAGTGTGAAGAAACACAGGAACTCTTTACGCAGAAGCAGAATCTCTTTATTACCACTCTTTATAAACGGCACTACTGAAAAAACATATCTAACGCATTTTAGTATAATGCCTTAATCATAAAGGCCTAAGCACTGTTCTTGTAAGAAAAAGACTGAGTACATTGAATATAGCAGAGCTCCACCAGTTATTTGGAATTGGCGTAGAGCTCATCAAGACATAATTTGTTACAGTTACATGGCTACCAATGTGAATTATTGGAAAGAGATATAAGGAATTATTTAATATCATCTAGTTAAAGGGAAAGACAACACTAAAATTGTTATGGTTTAAATAGATAGATAATGCCCTTACTACCCATTCCCCACACATACCATTGTTATATTAATATACTTTATAACATTTAAACCTCTAAATGTCTGCCAGTTTATAAGCCACTACAGACAGCCTGTTATCACATGCTATTTTGCTTTTCACAACAGGAGACTGCTAGTTCATGTGGGCGATAAAGATAACATTGTTTAAGCACAACACAGCACTAATTGGCTAAAATGCAAGGCAATAAATAATAAATAAAAAGTAATGTGATCAGGGTGCTGTCAGAAGATCCTTAGATACAAGGTAATCACAGAGGTTAAACGTATATTAATATAACTTTGTTGATCGTGCAAAACTGGGGAATGGGTAATAAAGGGATTATCTGTCTTTTAAAACAATAAAACTTCTATGGTAAACTGTCCCTTTAAGTACACAGTAAAATACAGCCTTTCAAATATTTATATACTTGGACTCTGTTTGCTCAAAGGTGAGCTACTGTTTTAGCCCTCACTGTGAGCACAGGACAGAATTGTGTTTTTTGAGAAGCGTTGGGTGAAATGCATAATGCGTATAAGTGCTTTTGATATGAAATAAATAGTGTTATATCATAGGTTAACATTTAAATATATGTAAATTAAGATTTTGTATATCATATTATTATTTACTAATAATTTAATTTAACAAATCAGTAGGTGTAATCACCTGTGTTTATTTAAAGGGACAGTATACACTAAGTTTCATATAACTACATGTAATAGACACTACTATAAAGAAGAATATGCACAGATACTGATCTAAAAATCCAGTATAAAACCTTTTAAACACTAGCTTAGAAGCTCCCATTTTTGCACTGTTGATGAGGTTTGGCTGGGACACCCAGTGAAAGGTTCTGGGTAAACAAAAAGGGCAGATACTTCCCCATCCCCCCCTTCCCTGCATATGAAAAGACAGATACCATAAACAGTCTCACACTTTGGGGCTTGGTTAGGAGTCTGAAATCAGCACAATGTTATTAAAAAAATAAGCAAAACTATACATTTTTACAAAAACACTCCCAGATCTGCTATATAAATGGATCATCTACAAAACATTTATGCAAAGAAAAATCTAGTGTACAATGTCCCTTTAAGAAATGTGTGTTATAAGGCAACGTAGGCTCATAGTGCTGCTCCCTTTGTTAGATTTTCCTTCTGTTATTTATTAGCCACCTCCTGCACATTTAAGGGAAAGTAAAGACATAATGAAAATTAAATTGATTGGATAGATTATGACATGTTAACCCCTTAAGGAGCATTTTTAGCATTTTTGCTATCACTTCATTTAAACAGAAAAAGAGCTTTATATTTACCTATCAAAACTTCAAAACTATATATATATATATATATATATATATATATATATATATATATATATATATATATATATATATATATATATATATATATATATATATGTGTTTTTAGTAGGCAACCCAAGTATTGATCTAGGTCCATTTTGGTATATTTCATGCCATATTAAAAAAATTGCTAACTTTTCACAAACTTTGGGATTCCCACGGAAATTATTTACATAACGCTTCCCTCTCTCACACCCCACTGGCCACCCCCATCTGGCAGACAGTGTGCCAATGTAACGTTTTAGTCCTTTTTTTCTTAATTAATATTTTTATTATTTTGTGCAGTGTAGGATGTCCTCCTTACCTTCCCACCTACCTGGTCCCTCCCAAACCGCTCTCTAACCCTCCCCCTCTAGCTAGTGCCTGTCATCTTAGGTACTGGCAGCTGTCTGCCATTACCCAGTTTTCTTATTCATTTATGTTTTATTTGCTTTAAAAAAACAAATGTTTCTGTAGTGTAGTACCCCCACTCATCCACCTCCCCCATCCAAGCAATCATTTTATAGGGCCCTCTCTCCCCTCTAATTACCCCTCTCCACTCTAGAGCTTTCCTATTTCTCCCTATCCCTCCTTCACCGCTCTCATTGTGGATTTTTTTTCTGCAATGTAGCAATCCCACCCATAATTACCAGCTCCTCCCTTGCCTCTCCAGTTATGAGCCGCCCACCCGCCTTCCTCCTGACCCTCCCACATAACCAACTATTGGGACCACATCTACCTCAAGAAAAGAGGGACACAGAGTGTCTCTCTCTGCATTTGTCTCTCTTTACTTCTATTTCTGCACTGCCCACTCAGAGCATATGAACAATATCTGCATACTTCTACTACCACAATTTATTTTAGTGACTCTGTCAGCTCTCTGACAGAAAAGGAAAACATCACTGCTGTTGTGTATATATCAGCATGGGTGTTATATGGTTCAGTCTGTATTTCTGTTAATCTAAGGCAAACCTTTCTATATGTGAGAGTGTTTAAATGGTCAATATTAGATACATTGAATAAACTTGTTTTTACCATCTGTGATGAGAGCAGGATGTGATGTCACTAGTTTGGGGGCGGGGCTTAGGTCCGGTAGTCTGTGTCGCAGTTAGTTAGTACAATCAACCTGACCAGATGTGTATTGCTATGCTCTGTAATAAAATAGAGTTGTACCATCATTGCTGTGTCCTGCATATGTCCTGCATCTCATGACATGGTGTCAGAAGTTCTGGACTGCGCTTCTGTTCCTGATCGATTGCAATGTCAAAGTTTACCCCACCTGAGCCTTTTGACTTCTCTCAGCCTGCAGCTTGGCCCACATGGCGTCAGCGGTTTCAGCGCTTCAGGATTGCTTCCAAACTGAACAAGGAGAGTGGTGAAGTACAAGTTAATTCTCTTTTATACTCTATGGGGAAAGATGTGGAGCCAGTGTTCAATGCTTTTACTTTCCAAGAAGGGGAAGAATTTAACTTTGATATAGTTATGGATAAACCCAGTGCCCACTTTGTGCCCAAAAGAAATGTGATTCATGAGAGAGCTTGTTTTCACAAACCTAATCAGCGTGTGGGAGAATCTGTGGAGTCATTTGTGCGCAGCCTGTATGAACTAGCTGAATTCTGTGAGTTTGGTGTTGCTAAAGAAGAGCAAATCAGAGACAGAATAGTTATTGGAATTGCAGATGCTGAAGTCTCACTGAAGCTGCAGTTAGAGCCTGATTTAACGTTAGATGGGGCTATTAGGATGGCCCGCCAGAGTGAACTGGTGAAAAAGCAAAGTGCTGATCTGAGGTCTGAGAGTGTTGTGGATGAGGTGCAACGGTCTAGGAAAGCTGCTAGTGAAAGGCACAGTGTGAGCGGTGGATCTAGAGTACTGGAAAGGCCTAGAAGTGGATGGGCACAACATGCCCGATGCACACAGTGCTACCGGGCTCATGATCAGAGTGCTATATGCCCGGCCAGAGATAAAAGATGCAGAAAATGTAACAGAATAGGCCATTTTGAAGTGGTGTGTAAAACTGAATACATTAAGGAGATGCAGGTGGACAGTGACCAGGAGGGTCAGGAAGTGTCTTTTGTGGGGTCCGTTGTGGAACGGACAAGCTCAGAGGAAGATTGGAAAGTTACTTTTACTGTAATGGGAGCCAAAGTTGATTTTAAGATTGACACAGGAGCAGATATCACTGTAATGTCTTTTGCTGAATTTATGAAACTGCCTCGACAGCCCCAGCTGGCGAAGGTTACTACAAATGTCCATAGTCCTGGTGGCCGCATTGATTGTGTGGGGAAATTTCTTGCCAGCTGTGAGTACAAGCAAAGGAAGTTCACCATGTGGGTGCATGTGATCCGAGGTCAGTGTGTTAACAATTTATTGAGTAGAAAAGCAGCCTGTGACTTGGGCCTCGTGGCCAGAGTGAATGAGATTTCCGAAGATATGTTTGGCGAGTTGGGCCTACTGAACTGCAAACCTGTCCGTATAGCACTTAAAAGTGATGCAGTCCCATACAGTATTTCTACTCCCCGTAGAATTCTGTTCCCGCTCATGCCCCAAGTGGAGAAAGAGCTTATGCGTATGAAGTCTATGGGGGTTATTGAAGAGGTTGTCGAAGCGACTGATTGGTGTGCCCCCATTGTTCCAGTTGCAAAGAAAAACGGAAAGGTGCGCATCTGTGTGGACCTGAAAAGGTTGAATGAGGCGGTGAAGAGAGAGAGATTTGTGCTGCCGACATTAGAAGATATAGCTCCAAAGTTGGCTGGGGCTAAGTTCTTTTCCACATTAGACGCTTCTAGCGGCTTTTGGCAGATCCCCCTGGATCCAAAGTGCCGCAAACTGACTACCTTTATCACACCGGTAGGTCGGTTCTGCTTCTGCAGACTCCCCTTTGGGATATCCTCCGCTCCTGAAATCTTTCAAAGGGAAATGAGTTCTCTCCTGAGTAACCACGTGGGCATGGAAGTCATCATGGATGACATTCTAGTGTATGGGTCTACTGTGGAGGAGCATGATCAGCGTTTAAGTTGTGTACTACAGGCTATCAAAGAGTCTGGGCTGAAGCTGAATAAAGAAAAATGTCATTTCAGGAAAACTGAATTATGTTACTTTGGGCATATCATCAATGGGGATGGCATCAAGCCAGACCCCGAGAAAATTTGTGCTATTGAACAGATGAAAAGTCCTTCTGATGTACATGAGCTGAGACAGATATTGGGCCTTGTAAATTACGTGGGCAAGTTTCTTCCAGATTTATCTACAGTTTTACACCCTATCACAGAGTTACTTAAGAAAGACGTTGCCTGCGTCTGGGGACCTTCACAAGAAAAAGCTTTCCTGCATGCCAAGTCCCTGCTGGGGTCTGCCCCAGTGCTGGGGTTCTACGACCCTTCAAAAAAGACTGTAGTTAGTGCCGATGCAAGCAGTTATGGGTTGGGGGCTGCACTCCTGCAGCTGAATGAAAATAAACTACAGCCCATCGCCTACTGTTCCCGCACACTGACGGCTGCGGAGTCAAAATACGCTCAAATTGAGAAAGAGTGCCTGGCTGCAGTTTGGGCCTGTGAGCGCTTTCAGCGTTATCTGGTGGGTTTGGAGAAATTTAGTCTGGAGACTGACCACAAACCGCTGGTCCCTCTAATCAACTCCTATGACATTGACAAAACACCCTTGAGATGCCAGAGACTTTTAATGAGACTGCTCAGGTTCAATGTTCAGGCAGTGCATGTGACGGGGAAACAACTGGTTGTGGCGGATACACTATCCAGGCTACCGCTGGCTGCTGCTGAAGAATCCTCCACAGAATCTGAGGTGAAAGTGTATGTTGATTCAGTTCTGGCCTCTAAGTCCATTTCTTCAAGGAAACTGGAGGAAATAAAGAGAGAGACATATTTGGACACTGATCTGCAAGAGGTTATAAGGTACATAAAAGAAGGCAGGCCCGAGAGCCGGGCAGCCTGGATGTCTTTAAGTGCTTACCAGCCAGAGAGGTCACAGCTCACGGAGCTAGAGGGGTTGGTGCTGTTCCAAGACCGCATTGTAATTCCTGTCAGCATGAGGAAGGAGATGTTAAACAGGATTCACAATGGCCACTTAGGCATTACAAAGTGCAGAGAAAGGGGAGCTACAGCTGTGTGGTGGCCTGGGATCAGCTCCGACATTGCAAATCACATGTCTAAATTTGCCTTTTGCCGGGAACGCCGGCCTACTCAGAGAAGGGAGCCCTTGATTTCTACTCCGCTGCCTGCGGGGCCGTGGCAGAAAATAGCTGCTGATTTGTGTGAACTGCACGGGAAAAAGTTCCTTGTTGTGATCGACTACTATTCCAGGTATTTGGAGATTGCACCCCTGAATGATATCACAAGTCAGGCCGTTATCATTCGCCTGAAGAGCTTGTTCGCACGCTGGGGCATTCCAATGGAGCTAGCGAGTGATAATGGTATGCAGTTCGCTTCTACAGAGTTCAGTGCTTTCAGCAGGGAGTATGATTTTGTACATTCCACGTCAAGTCCACATTATCCGCAGGCCAACTGAATGGCTGAAAGGGCAGTTCAAACCACAAAATTCATTCTAAAGCAATCTGAGCCGTACCTAGCCCTCTTGTCATACAGGGCGATGCCCATTCAAGCCACCGGGTTTAGCCTGGCACAGCTGATGCTAGGACGCCAGATTCGCACCACTTTACCCTCAGTGGGTGTCTTCATGCCGCCTGGCCCTGTTCCTCGGGACGAAGTACTTAGGAGGGATGAAGAGGCCAAAAAGGGTTATCGTTTCTTCTACGACAGGAGACATTCTGTCAGGCCCTTACAGGAACTGAAAGCGGGCCAAAGTGTCAGAATTAAACTGGATGATAAGAAGAAATGGAAGACGCCTGCTATGGTAGTTGGCCGCTCTCCAGAACCAAGGTCTTATACAGTCCTTACGGAGGGAGGGACGGTTACACGCCGTAACCGAAGACATCTTCAGTCTGTACCTGAGAGTCTGGAACTGGATGCCTCAGTACCACCGCCGGTGGGATCCCCTGTTCTAAGAGAGATGCCTTCCCCTCAGCAAGACCACAACGGGGATATATCTTTGACTCCAGCGGACTCTTGTTCACCATCTTCTGTATCAGAGGACAGTTCATGCAAAGTTACATCAAGCGGAAGAGTGGTGAAACTTCCGGCCCGATATAGGGACTCACTTTAGCTAGAACAGTGACCGGAAGTATGGGCAGAATAATCCCATGGTCACTATGGACTAGGGTAGTCTACCCCGATGTCCAAGTCAGGATGTAATTTATGTGTTAATATTTTCTGAACCTATTTGTTCATATATTGTTAAAAAAAAAATGTTGTTGTATACTCTGTTTATATACCTTGTTATTTGTTATATTCAAATGCATGCTTCGCCTTTGAAAAAGGGGAAGATGTGATGAGAGCAGGATGTGATGTCACTAGTTTGGGGGCGGGGCTTAGGTCCGGTAGTCTGTGTCGCAGTTAGTTAGTACAATCAACCTGACCAGATGTGTATTGCTATGCTCTGTAATAAAATAGAGTTGTACCATCATTGCTGTGTCCTGCATATGTCCTGCATCTCATGACACCATCCTTGCCAAATGACATTGCAATTACAATATATTTGACTTTAGCATTATGTTTGTAGCATCTCCAGAATTCACATTTGTTTTTCCCCTTAGTTATTCCCTCATTTCCCCTTTATTAAAGGACCATGAAACCAAAACATATAGAGCATGCAACTGTAAACATCTTACCAAGTGACTTCTATTATCATATTCTTCATTCACTTGGTATCCTTTGTTGAGAAAACAGAAATTGACATGTATGAACCAATAACATGAACCATATATTTGCAGCCACCAATCATCAGCTCCTCCTAAGCCTACTTAGGTATGCTTTTAAAAGAAGGATACTAAGAGAACAAAAACTATTAGATAACAGATGTAAATTAAAGTTGTTAAACATTTTATAATGCACATCTACCAGACTTGCCATTTAGCTTTATCTGCACTATTTTCTCAGTCCTTACTTTGGCTCCTTATAACCAACAACCAACAAAATTAAGAGGAAATCTGTGCCTTACTGCATTTTAACATTCTCAAAATCTATATATTTTAAATCTTTTGAAAATATATCTACCCAGATCATGCCGGTAAAATCATTACTACCCCCTTTAATCACCCACCTTCTTAATTAATCATCTATCTTAAAGGGTCATAATAGTTTAAACATTTCATGCTTTATTCCATAAAAGCATGTAATTTTACAACTATTGACCCTGTTCTACTGTGTGTTTAACCTGGCCTCGAGCAGACTCTGCCACTGATACAATCAGCAGCGCTAGCTGCACATCTGGGTCATGCAACTAGTGCTGCTGATTGGATAAATGACAGGTTCTGTGCAGGACTAGCAGTGCACCTCGGGACTTGAGCAGCACTTTAACTGTGTGTTTAACCCCCTTTGCGGGGGTTAAATATACAGTAGAGCATGATTGATAGTTGTAAAATTACATGCTCTAACAGATTAAAGGCCTTTTGACAGATTTTCACCACTAGAGGGTGTTAGTTCATGTGTTTTATATAGATACCACTGTGCTCATGCACGTGGAGTTCCTAGGAGCCAGCACTGATTGGCTAAAATACAAGTCTGTCAAAAGAACTGAAATAAGGGGGCAGTTTGCAGAGGCTTACTTACAAGATAATCACAGAGGTAAAAAGTATATTAATATAACCGTGTTGGTTATGCAAAACTGGGGACTGGGTAATAAAAGGATTATCTATCTTTTAAAACAATAAATATTCTGGTGTAGACTGTCCCTTTAAGATAGAGCATGCAATTTTAAATAACTTTCCAATTTACTATGATCAGATTTGCTTTGTTCTCTTAGTATTCTATGTTGAATACTAAACCTAAGTGGGCTGATAGAAGCTTAGGAATGTGCATGTGTCCTTAGCAGTCTATGGCAGCAGTGTTTGCAACTATGTATAACATTGCTATAAAAAATGTGGCAAACACAGCTTGCTAAAGACACATGCACACTCCTGAGCTCACCTAGGAATACTCTTTAACAAAGCATACCAAGAGAACTAAGCAATATTGATCATAGAAATAAATTGGAAAGTTGTTTAAAATGTCATCCTCTATCCTGTCAATTTGTTTAATTTTGACTTTACTGTCCCTTTAAGTAAAATTAGTATCGCCCATTCACCAGGGATATAAAGAGTAACAATAAAATGTCAAATGTTCTAGAGCATTAATGTGGTTTTGTTTATAGGGTGAGCTTTAAAGGGACATAAAAGTACAAAAAAGAAAATGTTTTCATTTTATTTTTTACCTATTTATAGCATTTAACTATGTGTTTAACCCCTGAAAGTCAGCTAAAGAGCAGCAATGCATTACTTGGGGCTAGCTGAACAGACCCAGTGAGCCAATGAAAAGAGACATATGTGTATAGTAGACATGTGTAATTCGTTTCATTCTGCATTAAAATTGAGACGGAAATCAGGTGATTCGGAGATTCGGATGTATCTAAATCTCTGACTCACCCTAGTAACGAAACTAAACTAATCCAAATCAATTTGTAACGAAAAATCCGAATTTGTTCGGATTCATTTGTTTTATTCGAATGGCCATGGCGCAATAGTCTGACTCTCTGGACTCCTAATTCCATATTTATTATAAAAAAAAACTAATAGAGATATATTACAATTAAATATAGTGAGTTAGAATATTGAAATAAGTATTTTTGTGTTGGTTGGAACCATCCAAATAAACGTAACATAACATAATGAATTAATCCGAACATACCGAACTTCTGAATGCATCCAAAACGAATGACCACTATAACAAATCAATCCGAATGAGTCTGAAACAAATGAATGATATAAAGAATAGATCTGAAACTAAATTAAAAAATAACAAATCGATACAAAACAAAACAAAACTATTTTTTCCGGTGTGCACATGTCTAGTGTATAGCCACCAATACACAGGTAGATCCAAATAGTGAAATGCTGCTCCTGAGCCAGCTTAGCCATTCTTTTTTAACAAAGAATACAAGGAGAATTAAGCTAAAGGACCATTAAATACTGTAGCATTGCATAATCAAAAAAATGCACAATAAAAATGCAATGCAAAAGAACTTTTAAATGAGCAATAGATGATTTTCTAACAAATTTAAAATTTTTCTTTAATTTGCCGGCCCCCTGTATTATATGACAGCAATCAGCCAATCACAGACTCATATACGTAAACAATGTGAACTCTTGAACATGCTCAGTAGAAGCTGGTGCCTCAAAGTATGTATATACTGTAAAATACTGGAAGTAAATTGGAAAGTCTCTTAAAACTGCATGTTCTTTCTGAATCTTAAAATTGTAAGTCTAACTTTAGTGTCCCTTTAACGTATAACAGAAGTAAATTTGAAAAGTATCTTAAAGTTAATGTAAAGTTTAAGGAATTAGTTCCCGGTTTTTAAAAATATTCTTAAAAACAGAAGCACTTTCATTCATTAAACTTTACATTGAAGCATCTTTTTTAAAATAACTTTTATATATGAAAACAGACTGTCGATCTTCCGCCCGTAGCTGCTGCTGTAGTTAGCACAGCAATAATGAATCCGGCTTCCTCCAATCGTTGCGTGCACCACAAGGCTCCCAGCTCGTAAGGTCACACAATGATTGGAGGAAGCCGGATTCGTAATTGATATGCTAAGTACAGCATGAGTTGCGGGCAGAGCATTGCCGGTCTGGTTTCATAAAGAAAAAGGTAAGTATTGTTAAAAAAGACACTTCAATGTAAAGTTTCATGAATGAAAGTGCCCCTATTTTTAAGAGTATTTTTAAAAACTGGGCACTTATTCATTAAACTTTACATTCACTTTAAAGTTGCATGCTCTCTCTGATCCATAAATCTCTAATTTAGACTTTAATGTCCCTTTAAATAATGTCTTTGTGTGGGTTTAACACATAGTTCTGTTCAAGCAACAGTGCAATAAAAAATGCTTTAGCACATTATAGCATTGTATTATTGAATCTTTATCTCCCTTTAAAACCCCTAGATTGTAAGCATTTGAATAACCCAAATTGCAAAGTACATGATTTTAAACCTTTGTATCTGAGAATAATTTTGCAATGAAAATTGCAGCTTAATTTTGTCAAATGAGAATGTTTTATGTTTATTCATTTCACTAATTTCCCTGTCCCTCAGAACAAAATAACCCCTGCTAACCAATCATAAACTAATATAGATATAGAGGCCTATTTATCAGATATCTTGTGGACCTAATCCGACAGTGCGGATCAGGTCCGCAAGACATTGCTGAATGTGGAGAGCAATACGCTCTCCGTATTCAGCATTGCACGAGCAGCTCACAAGAGCTGCTGGTGCAACGCCGCCCCCTGCAGAATCGCGGCCAATGGGCCGCCAGCAGGGGGTGTCAATCAACCCGATCGTACTCGATCGGGTTGAATTCTGGCGATTCCTGTCTGCCTGCTCAGAGCAGGCGGACAGGGTTATGGAGCAGCGGTCTTTGTGACCACTGCTTCATAACTGCTGTTTCTGGCGAGTCTGCACAAGGACAAACATACCTAGCCTTTAGGATCTGACAGCAGAGCAGAGAGGTTGTGAGGAAGCGGTCGTTGCAGGGGTGTGGTCAGGGATGTGGTCGGATGGAGTGGCTGTGATGAGGGGGTGGGGCCAGCGGGAGTGCTGTGATGGGGCGTGACCGAATAAGAAAGATCAGGTGGGCGTGGATGGGGCATGGTCAGTTGGAGTGGCAGTTATGAGGGGGTGTGGCCAGTGGGAGTGTTGTGGTGGTGTGTGGCCTGGTGGGAATGGGTCAGGTGGGCGTGATCAGGATGGAGTGGGCATGGCTTGAGAGAGTGCAAAAGAGTGGGAGAAAGTGCAAAAGAGGGTGGAGAGAGAGCAAAAGAAGGGGGGAGAGAGAGCAAAAGAGAGAGGGGAGAGAGAGAGCAAAAGAGAGAGGTGAGAGGGAGCAAAAGAGAGGGGAGAGAGAGCAAAAGAGAGGGGAGAAATCACAAAAGAGGGGGGAGAGAGAGAACAAAAGAGTGGGAGGAGAGAGTGCAAAAGAGATGGAGAGAGTGCAAAATGGGGAAACAAAAGAGGGGGCGAGAGAGAGCAAAATAGGGGGGATAGAGAGAGCAAAAGAGAGGATAGAGAGCAAAAGAGAGGGAAAGAGAGCGCAAAAGAGGGGAGAGAGAGCAAAAGAGAGGGGAGAGAGAGCAAAAGAGAGAGGGGAGAGAGAGCAAAAGAGAGGGGAGAGAGTGAAAAAGAGGGGGGAGATAAAGAACAAAAGAGAGGGTGGAGAGAGAGCAAAAGATAGGGAGAGGGTGTAAAATGGGGGAAAACAAAAGAGGGGGAGAGAGAGAGCAAAAGAGGGGGGATAGAGAGATCAAAAGAGAGGGGAGAGAGAGCAAAAGAGAGGGGAGAGAGAGAGAAAAAGAGGGGGGGGAGAGAGCAAAAGAGAGGGGAGAGAGAGCAAAAGAGAGGGGAGAGAGAGCAAAAGAGGGGGGAGAGAGAGCAAAAGAGAGGGGAGAGAGAGCAAAAGAGGAGGAGAGAGAGAGCAAAAGAGAGGTGAGAGAGAGCAAAGGAGGGGGGAGGAGAGAGAGCAAAAGAGAAGGGAGAAAGAGAGCAAAAGAGGGGGGAGAGAGAGAATAAAAGAGAGGGAGGAGAGAGTGCAAAAGTGAGGGAGAGAGTGCAAAATGGGGAAACTAAAGAGGGGAGAGAGCAAAAAAGGGGGGATAGAGAGAGCAAAAGAGAGGGTAGAGAGAGCAAAAGAGAGGGGAGAGAGAGCAAAAGAGAGAGGGGAGAGAGAGCAAAAGAGAAAGTGGAGAGAGAGCAAAAGAGAGCGGAGAGAGTGCAAAAGAGGGGGGAGAGAAAGAACAAAAGAGAGGGAGGAGAGAGTGCAAAAGTGAGGGAGAGAGTGCAAAATCGGGGAAAACAAAAGAGGGGGAGAGAGAGCAAAAGAGGGGGTATAGAGAGAGCAAAAGAGAGGGGAGAGAGAGCAAAATAGGGGGAGAGAGAGAGCAAAAGAGAGGGGAGAGAGAGCAAAAGAGAGGGGAGAGAGAGCAAAAGAGGAGGGAGTGAGAGAGCAAAAGAGAGGGGAGAGAGAGCAAAATAGGGGAGAGAGAGAGAGAGAGAGCAAAAGAGAAGAGGGAGAGCAAAAGAGAGGAGGGAGAGAGAGAGAGAGAGAGAGAGAGAGAGAGAGAGAGCAAAAGAGGGGAGAGAGAGAGCAAAAGAAAGGGGAGAGAGAGGGGGAGAGAGGGAGAGAGAGGGGGAGAGAAAGAGTGCAAAATAGAGGTGGGGAGAGAGAGCAAAAGAGAGGGGGAGAGAGAGCAAAATAGGGGGGGAGAAAGCAAAAGAGAGGAGGGAGAGGGAGAGAGGGGGAGAAAGAGCAAAAGAGAGGGGAGAGAGAAAGAGAGCAAAAGAGAGGGGGGAGACAACGAGAGAAAAAGAGAAAGAGCAAACAAGAAGGGGAGAGAGAGAGCAAAAGAGAGGGGGAGAGAGAGAGAGCAAAGAGAGGGGAGAGAGAGCAAAACAGAGGGGAGAGAGAGCAAAATAGAGGGGGAGAATAAAAGAAAAGGGAGAGAGCAAAGAGATGGGGAGAGCAAGAGAGAGGGGAAGAGAGAGAGAGCAAAAGAGAGGGGGAGAGAGAGAGCAAAAGAGAGGGGGAGAGAGAGAGAGCAAAAGAGAGAGGGGAGAGAGAGAAAACATGAGGGGGAGAGGGAAAGAGAGGGGGAGAGAAAAAGAGCAAAAGAGAGGGGGAAGAGAGAGAGAGAGCAAAAGAGAGGGGAGAGATAAAGCAAAAGAGAGGGGGAGAGGGAGAGAGAGGGGGGGGGGGGAGAATGAGAGCAAAATAGAGGGGGAGAGAGAGAGCAAAAGAAAGGGGGAGAGAGAGAGCAAAAGAGAGGGGGGAGAGAAAGAGAGCAAAAGAGAGAGGGGAGAGAGAGCAAAAGAGAGAGAGCAAAAAAGAGAGGAAGAGAGAAAAAAAGAGAGGGGGGAGAGAGAGAGCAAAAGAGAGGGGGAGAGAGAGAGCAAAAGAGGGGGGGAGAGAGAGAGCAAAAGAGAGGGGGAGAGAGAGAGAGAGAGAGCAAAAGAGAGAGGGGAGAGAGCAAAATAAAGGGGAATGATAGAGATCAAGAGAGGGAGAGAGAGAGAGCAAAAGAGAGGGGGAGAGAGAGAGCATAATAGAGGGGGGAGAGAGAGAACAAAAGAGAGGGGGAGAAAGAGAGCAAAAGAGAGGAGGAGAGAGAGAGCAAAAGAGAGGGGGGAGAGAGAGAGAGAGCAAAAGAGAGGGGGAGAGAGAGAGCATAATAGAGGGGGGGAGAGAGAGTACAAAAGAGAGGGGGAGAAATAGAGCAAAAGAGAGGAGGAGAGAGAGAGCAAAAGAGAGGGGGGAGAGAGAGAGAGCAAAAGAGAGGGGGAGCGAGCGCATAAGAGAGGGGGAAGAGAGCTTATAAGAGAGGGGGGAGAGAGAGAGATAGCAAAAAAAAAAGGGAGGGAGAGAGCAAGGGATGGGACTGCTGTACTACAAAAATTGGCCCGTGTACACGGGCTTTAGGATTAGTATCTTATAATTTACTATAACAAAAGTATAAACTATGATGAAAAAATGGAAAAAAACACACTTTTTCTAACTTTGACCCCCAAAATCTGTTACACATCTACAACCACCAAAAAACACCCATGCTAAATTAGTCTTCTAGATTTTGTCCTGAGTTTAGAAATACCCAATGTTTACATGCTCTTTGCTTTTTTTGCAAGTTATAGGACAAGTAGCACTTTGCTATTTCCAAACCATTTTCTTTTCAACATTAGCAATAGTTACATTATAACACTGACTAGTCCTAAAGCCCGTTCACACAGGCTATTTTTTGCAGTACAGTGGTCCCACCCCTTGCGTTCTCTCCCTCCCACTCTTTTCTGCTTTCTCTCTCTCGCCCCCCCTCTCTTTGCGCTCTCTCTCCCCGCTCTTTTGAGCCTCTCTCTCCCCTCTCTTTTGTGCTCTTCTCTTCCCCTCTCTTTGCACTCTCTCTCACCCCCCCCCGCTATTCCGCTCTCTCTCTCCTCTGCTATCTCCCCTCTCTCCTCTATCTGCCCCTCTCTCTCTCTCCATTCGATCTCCCCTCGCTCTCTCTCTCTCCCCCACCTCTCTCTCTCTGTCTCTCTCTCTCCCCCTCTCTCTCCTTCCCACCCTCTCCTCTCATCTTCATCTGCTCGCTCTCTCTCCCCTCTCTTTCTCTCTCTCTCTCTCATCTCTCTCTCCAGCTTCGCCTTCTCTCTCTCTCTCCTCTCCCACCCCCCCCCCTCTCTCTCTCCCCTCTCTCTCCCTCTCCCTCTCTCGTCCCGCCTCTCTCATCCCCCTCTCTCTCTTCCTCTCTCTCTCACCCCCTCCATCTCTCTCCCTCTCTCTCTCCCCCCTCTCGCCCCCCCTCGCTCCCCCCTCTCTCTCCCTTAACTCTCTCCTCTCTCCTCGCTCCCCTCTCGTCATCCCCTCGTCTCACCCCCCTCTCTCTCGCCCCCTCTCTCTCTCGCTCCCTCGCGCTCTCTCTCATCTCGTTCTCTCTCCCTCTCTCTTTCTCTCTCCCCTCTCTCTCTTTCTCTCTATCTTCCCCTCTCTCTCGCTGTCGCTCAATCTCCCCTCTACTCTTTCTCTCGTATCTCCCCTCTCTCTCTCTCATCTCGCTCTTCTCTCTCTCTCTCTCTCTTTCTCTCCCCTCTTCTCCCCTCTCTCTCTTCCCCATCTCTATCTCCCCTCTCTCAACCTCTCTCTCGCCGCCCCCCCCTCTCGCTCTCTCTCTCTCGCTCTCTCTCTCCCCCCTCTGTCTCATCTCACCCCCCTTCGTGCCTCTCTCTCTCCCCCCTCTCTCGGCCCCCTCGCTCTCTCGCCCCCCCTCTCTCTGCCCTCTCTCTCTATCTCCCCCGCTCTCTTTCGCTCTCCCTCTCTCTTTCCCTCTTTCTCTCCCACTCTCTCGCATCTTCACATCTCCCCTCATCTCCCCTCTGTCTATCTCTCTCCCCTCTGTCTCTCTCTCCTCTCTTTCTCTCTCTCTCTCTCTCTCTCCCCCCTCCTCTCTCTCGTCTCCCCTCTCTCTCCTCTCTCTCTCTCTCTCTCACCTCTCTCTCTCTCTCTCTCCCTCCCCTCATCTCATCCCCTCGCTCTCTCCTCTCTCTCTCCCTCGCTCGTCTCGCTCCCCTCTTCTCTCTATCTCCCCCCGCTGTCTCTCTCTCATCCCCTCTCTCTCTCCCCCTCTCTCTCCTCCCCTCTCTCGTCTCTCGCCCCACCTCTCCTCTCCCCTCTCTCTCTCTCTCTCTCTCGCTCGCCCCGCTTTCTCTCCCCTCTGATCTCTCCTCCCAACATCTCCCCTCGTCTCTCTCTCTCTCTCTCCCCTCTCTCTCCCCCCGCGCATCGCTTATCCCTCTCTCTCTACCCTCTCTCGGTCTCTCTCGCCCCGGTCTCTCTATCTCCCCCTCTCTCGTTCTCTTCGCCCCGCTTTCGCTCCCGCTCTCTCTCTCCACATATCTCCCTCTTGCTCTCTGTCCATCGCTCTCCCTCTCCATCTCCCCTCGTCATCTCCACCCACCCTCTCATCTCTTTCTCTCGGGCTCTTTCTCCCTCGGGATCTCGCTCGCCCCTCTTTTTGAGCTGTTGAGCTCATCTCCACGGCCGTTCACGGCCCGCCCCCCAGACACGCCCCCCTTCACAGACATTCGCACTAGGCCCCTGCCCCCTTCACAGGGCCGCCACGCTAGACCATGCCCCCTTCACCACTCGGTCACGCCCCCCAGGAGCAACTTCAGACAAACACACTTGGCCTTTTATAGTATAGGATATCTGTCAGGAATCCCTGAATATATTGTCACATGTATATATTTTTTTTAGTAGACAACCCAAAGTATTGATTTAGGCCCAGTTTGGAATATTTCATGCCACCATTTCACAGCCAAATGCGATTAAATAAATAAAAATTGTTAACTTTTTCACAAACTTTTTCACAAACTTTAGGTTTCTCACTGAAATTATTTACTTTAGTGTTGCTGCTCCCCCCCCCCCTCAATAATAATGTTTTACTTGCAATAATGAAACATGTTATACATTGTTGAAATGTCAAGTTTAATTGTCCTTTAAGGGCAGGGCTCATATTTTCCATAATCAATTATTATTGTAAACTGTGACATTAGTCTTTTGTTTGATAATAGATCTTTGTTCTCATTTAGAATCAACTAATAACAGCAGATAGTAATATAATATAAAGCCACAAATTAGTATTTATTAATAAATTCCAAGGAAATTACTCTTTAAAAAAAGTAAATACATATATCCTCTAGGGGACCTGTTACCTTTATTTAAAGTATGACTCATATACATAACCTGCTGTTGATAAATCAAAAGAAACCCATTTTAATCTTGCAACATAGGGGGAAAAACACTTAAAATCTATATTGAAAGACTAGCCTTGATGCTCATTCTCTAACAATTTACACATGATTCAGCAGCTTTCTCTAGTGATACAAGTTTTAAGCTTTAATTGAAGAGTTTAAACGTTCCCTCATTTGAAATGTTGACAATAAGGAAGCGTTTGTGATTGTTCTAAACTGCTCTCTTCAGGCTTCTAAGAGACAATTCTATTACTAGCGATGTCAGGCAGCAGAAAATATGACATCCAACACAAGCAGGCTGTAATAATATTTGGCAGTGCCTTGTTCTTTCATTTCATTGGTTTATCTTTAAATCACTCACTCAGCCAAGACAACCGTGCACACAAACAAAGCTTGTCGTACCTTGTAACTTATTGTCCCTGCTTTTATTTTCTTGCTATTAATAAATAAAGGATAGACATTTGTCAAAATTCTTCTTCACTATTTGTTTTACACAGAACTGATATATCATTGTCAACATAAAAATAAAACATATTTCTACACTACATTTTATTTCAGGAATATGACATTTGGGGCCTGATCCGATATACAGCGTCGCCCACAAAAGTCGGCGACGCCAAATTTTGCACTGGTTTGGTATCCTATATACGGCGTAACCTAGAAGTTACGCTCGTATATTGCTGCCTTTGGCCATAGTTTTTTGGCCCATAGACAGGTATACCAAACCCGCGCAGTTTGGTATCCAATATACAGCGTAAGGACTTATGTGGCGAAAATGGAGAAATGTTCCTCCATTTTCACCTCGCCACAAAATGCAGGCGTAGTAAGCCTTACGCTGAGTATTGGAGCCCCGTAACTCCCAAAACTACCTGCAAAATAAAACCTAACACCTAACGCATGCGCAATGTCTATCTACCTTTCAACTGCGACCACCCGCCGCAATCCCTAATAAAGTGTTTAACCCCTAAACCGCCGCTCCTGGACCCCGCCGCCACCTACATTAAATGTCTACCCCCCTAATGTGATCCCCCTACACCGCCGCCACCTACATTAAAAATATTAACCCCTAATGTAATCCCCCTACACCGCCGCCATCTATATTAAAATTATTACCCCCTAATGTGAGCCCACTACCCCGCCGCCACCTATTTTAACTATATTACCCCCTAATGTGAGCCCCCTACCCCGCCGCCACCTATATTAACTATATTACCCCTTAATATGATCCCCCTACACCGCCGCCACCTATAATAAATGTATTACCCCCTAAAATGTCCCTACCCTAAACTAAATTACAAATAGCCCTGAAAAGGGCCTTTTGCAGGGCATTGTCCCAAAGTAACCAGCTCTATCTTTTGCGGGGCATTGTCCCAAAGTAATCAGCTCTTTTACCTGTAATCTAATCCCCCTACACCGCCGCCACCTATATTAAATATATTAACCCCTAATTTAATCCCCCTACACCGCAGCCACCTATATTAAATATATTAACCCCTAATCTAATCCCCCTACACCGTCGCAACCTATATTAAATGTATTAACCCCTAATCTGACACCCCTACAGCGCCGCCACCTATATTAACTATATTAACCCTATCTAACTCTAACACCCCTAACTTAATTATTATTAAAATAAATCTAAATAATATTAATAATATTAACTAAATTATTCCTATTTAAAACTAAATACTTACCTATAAAATAAACCCTAAGATAGCTACAATATAATTAATAATTACATTGTAGCTATTTAAGGGTTTATATTTATTTTACAGGTAACTTGGTATTTATTTTAACTAGGTACAATAGCTATTAAATAGTTAATAACTATTTAATAGATACCTAGTTAAAATAATTACCAATTTACCTGTAAAATAAATCCTAACCTAAGTTACAAATACACTTACACTATCAATAAATTAAATAAACTAAAAAATTAATGTACAGATTCTGCTTAAAGGGACATAATACTCATATGCTAAATCACTTGAAACTGATGTAGTATAACTGTAAAAAGCTGACAGGAAAATATCACCTGAGCATCTCTATGTAAAAAAGGAAGATATTTTACCTCACAATTTCCTCAGCTCCCCAAAGTAAGATCTGTGTAAAAAGTTATACTTCAGTTACTGCCCAGCTTCAGTTAAAACATACTTGCCAAAGGTCCCGTTTTTGCCGGGACAGTCCCGGAATTTGGTGTCGGGTCCCGGCCATTTAAATGTCCTGGACTGTCTGTGGATGCAGTGCTTTGAGTTAGCTAGGGCGATTGTGACGTATGTGCCACTCTGAGCCCTTCTCCTTTGAATTTTTCATTCTCGCATGGTTAGAGCACATACGTGACGTCACCATCTCACGTGACCACTCTGTGTTGTCGCTCACTGGAGCAGTGCACCACCAGCCTTCTCACAACACGTTGCGGCGGCAGGAGGACTGACAGACTCAGAGCTGACAGACTCAGAGCTGTTATATACAGTTTATTTGTTATTATCTGTTGGTTCTGTAAGTACAGATATTTTGTAGTAAAGTTTCTGTAATATCTGTACTTACAGAACCAACAGATTAAATAATAACAAATAAACTGTATATACCAGTGGCAGATGTTTGCTAATATCATGGGTATTAATTCAAAAATTAAGAAGCTTTACTGAAAAATATCTGTACAACCAGCAGATGTAACAAATAAACATATATAATAGCTGAGTGGCAGATTATTTGTTATTAGCATTGAGATAGGCATTCCATGTCCCCCCTACATAATATATAGCCCCAACTGTCACCCAGCATATAATATATAGCCCCCATCCCCCCTGCATAATTGTTTGCCCCTTAGTGCATAATAAATAGGCGGAGCTAAATTATGCTAATTATGTGGGTTTGGCAAAGTGGGCATACTTTACGGCAGGGGGTGTGGTAAAACATTTCATGCAGGTAATTGATAGCTGTAAAGTGTCTCTGGAATTTTTTTTCAAACTTTAGCAACTATGGTAAAAAAAAAATAAATGAAGAAATGAACAGCAGCCAATCAGCATTAACAGTGCTGAGTTCATGAACTCTTTTACTGTGAACTCATGAGATTTCACTTAACTCTCATGAGATTTCATAGTAAACTTCCTTAAACTGAATAGGGAAATAACATGAGCGTGCACGAGGCTCACTCCCTTGCAGGTCCCGGGACCAAGCCTGACTGACCATGTTCTTGGATATGATGTGTATTTTACCGTCTGATGTCCAATAAACTACTATTGCCTTTACTGGATGCGAGTGTCCTGTTTCAAGTTCCAAGTGTCCTGTTCCAAGCGTCCTATGATTGTTGGAGACCGGGTGCCTTCCTTTGTTGTTTGGTGTATCTTTGGAGAAGGGAGTTTGCTGGAGCGCTCAGGAGTGGAACCGGATAATGACAACATCAGCAGGAGACCAGTCGAGCAGTGAGCGTGTTCTTTCTGGATCAAGCCAGCGTGAAGGCGGCTGATTTGACTGTCCAAACATTTCCGTTTGGTGTGAGTGGAATTCTGAGTACTGCCTTTACTTGTTGTTGGTCTCGGGACAGACATACTGATTTGCTGCTTAAAGGGACAATAAACACCAGAATTTTTGTTGTTTAAAAAGGTAGATAATCCCTTTATTACCCATTCCCCAATTTTACATAACCAACACAGTAATAATAAAATACTTTTTACCTCTGTGATTACCTTGTTTCTATGCCTCTGCAAACTGCCCCCTTCTTTCAGTTCTTTCGGCAGACTTGCATTTTTAGCCAATCAGTTCTGACTCCTAATAGCTTCATGTGCCTGAGCTCAATGTTATCTATATGAAACACATGAACTAACGCCCTCTAGTGGTGAAAAACTGTCAAAATGCTTTCAGATTAGAGGCAGTCTTCAAGGTCTAAGAAATTAGCACATGCACCTCCTAGATTTAGTTTTCAACTAAGAATACCAAGAGAACAAAGCAAAATTGGTAATACAAGTAAATTGGAAAGTTGTTAAAAATTACATACCCTGTTTAAATCATGAAATATTTTTTTTTTACTTTACTGTCCCTTTAAAGTCCTTTGCAATGGGGTTTGAAAACTTAGGACATTTTGAGTTAAAATATCTTTCTTTTTTACATAGAGATGTTCAGGTGATATTTTCTAGTCAGCTTTTCACAGCTATGCTGCATCACTCTCAAGTGTTTCAACATTTAGGTATCATGGCCCTTTAATTTTTTTTTTGTGCTTCTACACTTTTTTATATCTGCTGATGTAAACAGAAAACTGTTTGTTATTTTCTCTGTGCAGTATACTCAATTAGTGATGTTGCGAATAGTTCGGCGGCGAATAGTTCCCGGCGAACATAGCATGTTCGCATTCGCCGCGGACGGCGAACATATGCGATGTTCGGTCCGCCCCCTATTCCTCATCATTCAGTAAACTTTGACCCCATACCTCACAGTCAGAAGACACATTACAGCCAATCAGCAGCAGACCCTCCCTCCCAGACCCTCCCACCTCCTGGACAGCATCCATTTTAGATTCATTCGGAAGCTGCATTCTTAGTGAGAGGAGGGACAGTGTAGCTACTGCTGATTTAATAGGAAAATCGATAGCTAGGCTAGTGTATTCAGTGTCCACTACAGTCCTGAAGGACTCATCTGATCTCTGCTGTAAGGACAGCACCCCAAAAAGCCCTTTTTAGGGCTAGAACATCAGTCTGCTTTTTTTTTTTTTCCTGTGTAATCTAATTGCAGTTGCCAGCCTGCCAGCGTGTGTGTCAGGCTCACAGCGTATACTGTGCCCACTTGCCCAGTGCCACCACTCATATCTGGTGTAACAGTAGTGTACATTTAAAAAAACAACACTATTTTGACTGTGAAATAATAGCAGGCAGCTGCCAGTACCCAAGATGGCAACCAATAAGGCAGATGGGGAGGGTTAGAGAGCTGTTTTGGGGGGGATCAGGGAGGTTGGGGGCTAAGAGGGGATGCTATACCACAGCATATGTAAATATGCTAAAAAAAATTAAATATTTTTAAATATACCAAAATGGGCCTATATCAATACTTACGGTTGTCTACTACACTACACTTAAGCTAAAATTAACTCTACAAGCTGCCTACATGCTCCCTAATTAACCCCTTCACTGCTGGGCATAAAACACATGTGGTGCACAGTGGCATTTAGCAGCCTTCTAATTACCAAAAATCAATGCCAAAGCCATATGTCTGCTATTTCTGAACAAAGGGGATCCCAGGGAAGCATTTACAACCATTTATTCCAAAATTGCATAAGTTGCTTGTAAATAATTTCTGTGAGAAACCTAAAGTTTGTGAAAAAGTGAACAATTTTTTTTTAGTTGATCGCATTGGGCGGTGAAATGGTGGCAGTAAATATACCAAAATGGGCCTAGATTAATACTTTGGGTTGTCTACTACACTACACTGAAGCTAAAATTAACTCTACAAGCTGCCTACAAGCTCCCTAATTAACCCCTTCACTGCTGGGCATAAAACACGTGTGGTGCGCAGTGGCATTTAGCAGCCTTCTAATTACCAAAAAGCAACGCCAAAGCCATATAAGTCTGCTATAATGGCATGTCTGGCACACAGTGTTGGGGCAAGGGTCCATCTGACCACTGATACCTGGTCTGCAAAGCATGGTCACAGGGCAGGTATATCACCTACACTGCGCACTGTGAAGCGGGCGTAACCCTTACACTACCTGATGGATACAACATCATACCTGATGTTTTAAAGCACATTATTCCAAACAATTTAGGAATGTTAGGTGATTTATGCCCTTTATGGATTAAAACCAGACTCTGCATCAACTATGTAATTTTCCATGGGAGTTTTGCCATGGATCCCCCTCCGGCATGCCACAGTCCAGGTGTTAGTCCCCTTGAAACAACTTTTCCATCACTATTGTGGCCAGAAAGAGTCCCTGTGGGTTTTAAATTCGCCTGCCTATTAAAGTCTATGGCGGTTCGCCCGGTTCGTGAACTTTTGCGGAAGTTTGCGTTCGCGAACTCAAATTTTTATGTTCGCGACATCACTATACTCAATACATACAAACATAATGTGAAGGTTTAGTACCTTAAATAAAAATAGCCATATTATTATTTATTATTATATGTCAATAGTGAAGATAATGTTGTATTACATGAATTTGTAGAAATACTTGACAGTACATTGAAATTGACAAGTTAGTACTTTAACTTCAATAAATGCAAGTAATAGCAGCAGTAGTGCAGTACCTGACACTAAGTAATAACAGCAGTAGTGCAATACCTGACACTAAGTAATAGCAGCAGTAGTGCAGTACCTGACACTAAGTAATAGCAGCAGTAGTGCAGTACCTGACACTAAGTAATAGCAGCGGTAGTGCAGTACCTACCACTAAGTAATAGCAGCAGTAGAGCAATACCTGACACTAAGTAATAGCAGCAGTAGTGCAGTGCCTGACACTAAGTAATAGCAGCAGTAGTGCAGTACCTGACACTAAGAAATAGCAGCAGTAGTGAAGTACCTGACACTGAGTAATAGCAGCAGTAGTGCAATGCCTGACACTAAGTAATAGCAGCAGTAGTGCAGTACCTGACACTAAGTAATAGCAGCAGTAGTGCAGTACCTGACACTAAGGGCTCGATGATATATTGTTCGCCAGCTCTAACCATCTTTTTCTCGCTGGCACTTGCAGGGCTGCCCCGGTGCAATGATCGTAAAAAAGGGGCAGTCCCTGCGAGTTGCGAGATGGCTCCTTTTAAAAGTAATGGAGCTCGCTGGATAGGGAAACTTCGCCCCTTAGTGTGAAGTTATCAGGGAGCAGGGGAGTACTTTAAAATTAAAATCCTGCAGCCAATATAACTCACATTACGCTGCTTTCTGCTTATAGCATCTTACATTCGCCTATATTTTAGTATGCATTTGTTTTTCTATTAGGGTTATAAGTGTTCCTATTGTTTTGAGAAAAGCTCGCCACCTTTTAGTTGGCGAGAAAAACTGTGATATCTGCAGTGCGAAAAATCTTTATAGAATTACGCTGGAATTAGTGAGACATTGTCATATACGCCCATGGAACGCCCATGTTCAGCCCATTTTACGAAAAAACAACAATTACGCTTTGCATTTTGTATTTATAAATTCAAATTTCTGTGTGATTTTTGCACATTCAGTGTACTACAATTATGATTTACGCTGTGAATATTTAATTTGATTTATTCATGTGTAAATTAGATACTAATATTACGTTTTTGTTAACATACTATTTTTGGTGAAGAATTTTGTTACGATTTTTGATGCACCTTAACAATACAATTTTTCCCTGCTTATTTTTGTGTGAATGATTCAAATATTTGTTTTGTATAATGTTTAAAATACGAATTTTGTTGTGCACATTTCATATGAAAATGCAGTATACGTCCCTTAGCAAGACATCCTGTTTTCAGGGTAAAAAATGGCTTTAGATCATTCCACAAGGGAAATAGAAGGACTGGCGAGCATTCTTTAATAATCTCGCAAGCCCAGAGAGCTTTCAATCATCAAGCCCTAAGTAATAGCAGCAGTAGTGCAGTACCAGACACTAGAGATGGGTGAATGTTCCGCAACATTTGAAAAATGAAACAAATTTTAACACATTCGTTCGTTCGAATCGAATTTCGAATGTTTACATAACATTCTAACTTTCGATTTTCGAATGTTCGGTTTCGAATTTTACGATTACATTTGAACCCATTCGAAAAATTCGAATTTATGTTTGTAATAGTATTTCTAATGCTTTCATTAAATGTAATATTCGAATAATGCAATATTCGAATTTGAAAAATTTGAATTTATATGTTTCTAATAGTATTTCTAATGCTTTCTTTAAATGTAATATTCAAATTATGCAATATTCTATATAGAAACATTCTAAATTATATATCGTTCTTATCAACATTCAGACTTATAATTCGAATTTCAGTAATAACATTCGTTCTAACATTCGAATTTGGAAATTTACACATACACCTACCTGACACTAACTAATAGCAGCAGTAGTGCAGTACCTGACACTTAATAATAGAAGCAGTAGTGCAGTACCTGCCACTAAGTAATAGCAGCAGTAGTGCAGTACCTGACACTAAGTTATAGCAGCAGTAGTGCAGTACCTGAAACTAAGTAATAACAGCAGTAGTGCAGTACCTGACACTAATTAATAGCAGCAGTAGTGCAATACCTGACACTAAGTAATAGCAGCAGTAATGCAGTACCTGACACTAAGTAATAGCAGCAGTAGTGCAGTACCTACCACTAAGTAATAGCATAGCATCAGTAGCGCAGTACCTGACACTAAGTAATAGCAGCAGTAGTGCAGTACCTGACACTAAGTAATAGCAGCAGCAGTGCAATGCCTGACACTAAGTAATAGCAACAATAGTGCAATACCTGACACTAAGTAATAACAGTAGTAGTGCAGTATCTGACTCTAAATAATAGCAGCAGTAGTGCAGTACCTGACACTAAGTAATTGCAGCAGTAGTGCAGTACCTGACACTAAGTAATAGCAGCAGTAGTGCAGTACCTACCACTAAGTAATTGCAGCAGTAGTGCAGTACCTGACACTAAGTAATAGCAGCAGTAGTGCAGTACCTGACACTAAGTAATAGCAGCAGTAGTGCAGTACCTGACACTAAGTAATAGCAGCAGTAGTGCAATACCTGACACTAAGTAATAGCAGTAGTAGGGCAGTGCCCAAAACTAAATAATAGAAGCAGTAGTGCAGTACCTGACACTAAATTATAGAAGCAGTAGTGCAGTACCTGACACTAAGAAATAGCAGCAATAGCGAAGTACCTGACACTAAATAATAGAAGCAGTAGTGCAGTACCTGACACTAAGTAATAGCAGCAGTAGTGCAGTACCTGACACTAAGTAATAGCAGCAGTAGTGCAATACCTGACACTAAATAATAGAAGCAGTAGTGCAGTACCTGACACTAAGTAATAGCAGCAGTAGCGCAGTACCTGACACTAAATAATAGAAGCAGTAGTGCAGTACCTGACACTAAGTAATAGCAGCAGTAGTGAAATACCTGACACTAAGTAATAGCAGCAGTAGTGCAGTACCTGACACTAAGTTATAGCAGCAGTAGTGCAGTACCTGAAACTAAGTAATAACAGCAGTAGTGCAGTACCTGACACTAAGAAATAGCAGCAGTAGTGCAATACCTGACACTAAGTAATAGCAGCAGTAGTGCAGTACCTGACACTAAGTAATAGCAGCAGTAGTGCAGTACCTGACACTAAGTAATAGCAGCAGTAGTGCAGTACCTGACACTAAGTAATAGCAGCAGTTATGCAGTACCTGACACTAAGTAATCGCAGTAGTAGTGCAGTACCTACCACTAAGTAATAGCAGCAGTAGTGCAGTACCTGACACTAAGTAATAGCAGCAGTAGTGCAGTACCTGACACTAAGTAATAGCAGCAGTAGTGCAATGCCTGACACTAAGTAATAGCAGCAGTAGTGCAATACCTGACACTAAGTAATAGCAGCAGTAGTACAATACCTGACACTAAGAGCTTGATGATATATTCTTCACCAGCTCAAACCTTCTTTTTCTCGCTGACACTTGCAGGGCTGCCCTGGTTCAATGATCGTAAAAAAGTTGCAGTCCCTACGAGTTGCAAGATGGCTCCTATTAAAAGTAATGAAGCTCGCTGGATAGGGTAACTTCGCTCCATAGTGCGAAGTTAGCAGGGAGCAGGGGGAGCACTTAAAAATTAAAATCCTGCAGTCAATATAACTCACATTATGCTGCTTTCTGCTTATAGCATCTTACATTAGCCTATATTTTAGTATGCATTTGTTTTTCTATTGGGGTTATAGGTGTTCATATTGTTTTAACAAAAGCTCGCCACTTTTTAGTTGGCGAGAAAACACTGTGGTATCTGCAGTGCAAAATTCTTTATAGAATTACGTTGGGATTCATGAGACATTGTCATATACGCCCATGGAACGCCCATATTCAGCCCATTTTACGAAAAAAACAACAATTACGCTTTGCATTTTGTAGTAGTGCAATGCCTGAAACTAAGTAATATCAGCAGTAGTGCAGTACTTGACACTAAGTAATAGCAGCAATAGTGCAGTGCCTGACACTAAGAAATAGCAGCAGTAGTGCAGTACCTGACACTAAGTAATAGCAGCAGTAGTGCAATACCTGACACTAAGTAATAACAGCAGTAGTGCAATACCTGACACTAAGTAATAGCAGCAGTAGTGCAGTACCTGAAACTAAGTAATAGCAGCAGTAGTGCAGTACCTGACACTAAGTAATAGCAGCAGTACTGCAATACCTGACACTAAGTAATAGCAGCAGTAGTGCAGTACCTGACACTAAGTAATAGCAGTACCTGACACTAAGTAATAGCAGCAGTAGTGCAGTACCTGACACTAAGTAATAGCAGCAGTAGTTCAATACCTACCACTAAGTAATAGCAGCAGTAGTGCAGTACCTGACACTAAGTAATAACAGCAGTAGTGCAGTACCTGACACTAAGTAATAGCAGCAGTAGTGCAGTACCTGACACTAAGTAATAGCAGCAGTAGTGCAATACCTGACACTAAGTAATAGCCGTAGTAGGGCAGTGCCTAACACTAAATAATAGAAGCAGTAGTGCAGTACCTGACATTAAGTAATAGCAGCAATTGTGCAATACCTGACACTAAGTTATAGCAGCAGTAGTGCAGTACCTGAAACTAAGTAATAACAGCAGTAATGCAGTACCTGACACTAATAGCAGCAGTAGTGCAATACCTGACACTAAGTAATAGCAGCAGTAGTGCAGTACCTGACACTAAGTAATAGCAGCAGTAGTGCAGTACCTGACACTAGGTAATAGCAGCAGTAGTGCAGTACCTGACACTAAATAACAGCAGCAGTAGTGCAATACCTGACACTAAGTAATAGCAGCAGTAGTGCATTACCTGAAACTAAGTAATAGCAGCAGTAGTGCAGTACCTGACACTAAGTAATAGCAGCAGCAGTGCAGTAACTGACACTAAGTTATAGCAGCAGTAGTGCAATACCTGACACTAAGTAATAGCAGCAGTAGTGCAGTACCTGACACTAAGTAATAGCAGCAGTAGTGCAGTACCTGACACTAAGTAATAGCAGCAGTAGTGCAATACCTGACATTAAGTAATAGCGGCAGTAGTGAAGTATCTGACACTAAGTAATAGCAGCAGAAGTGCAGTACCTGACACTAAGTAATAGCAGCAGTAGTGCAATACCTGACACTACGTAATAGCAGCAGTAGTGCAGTACCTAACACTAAGTAATAGCAGCAGAAGTGCAGTGCCTGACACTAAGTAATAGCAGCAGTAGTGCAATACCTGACACTAGTAGTAGTAGTATCTGATAGTAATAGAGTAATAGCAGAAGTGCTGTAGAGCCTGGCAGTAAAACTAACAAAACTGCAAACATGCCAGTAATAGCAGCAGTACTGTAGTACCTGACCCAAAGTAAAAGCAGC
This sequence comes from Bombina bombina, assembly GCF_027579735.1. Lineage (NCBI taxonomy): Eukaryota > Metazoa > Chordata > Amphibia > Anura > Bombinatoridae > Bombina > Bombina bombina. The sequence goes on from NC_069501.1 coordinate 573,878,242, forward strand.
AGATTTGTAGTACCTGACCCAAAGTAATAGCAGCAGAACTGTTGTACCTGACCCAAAGTAATAGCAGCAGTACTGTAGTACCTGATACAAAGTTATAGCAGCAGAACTGTAGTACCTGACCCAAAGTAATAGCAGAAGTACTGTAGTACCTGACCCAAAGTAATAGCAGCAGTACTGTAGTACCTGACATAAAGTAAAAGCAGTACTATAGTACCTGACATAAAGTAATAGCAGCAGATCTGTAGCACCTGACACAAAGTAATAGCAGCAGAACTATAGTATCTGACACAAAATAATAGAAGCAGAACTGTAGTATCTGACACAAAGTAATAACAACAGTACTGTAGTACCTGACACAAAGTAATAGCAGCAGTACTGTAGTATCTGACACTAAGTAATAGCAGCAGTAGTGCAGTACCTGACACTAAGTAATAGCAGCAGTAGTTCAATACCTACCACTAAGTAATAGCAGCAGTAGTGCAGTACCTGACACTAAGTAATAACAGCAGTAGTGCAGTACCTGACACTAAGTAATAGAAGCAGTAGTGCAGTACCTGACACTAAGTAATAGCAGCAGTAGTGCAATACCTGACACTAAGTAAAAGCCGTAGTAGGGCAGTGCCTAACACTAAATAATAGAAGCAGTAGTAAAATACCTGACATTAAGTAATAGCAGCAATTGTGCAATACCTGACACTAAGTAATAGCAGCAGTAGTGCAGTACCTGACACTAAGTTATAGCAGCAGTAGTGCAGTACCTGAAACTAAGTAATAACAGTAGTAATGCAGTACCTGACACTAATAGCAGCAGTAGTGCAATACCTGACACTAAGTAATAGCAGCAGTAGTGCAGTACCTGACACTAAGTAATAGCAGCAATAATGCAGTACCTGACACTAAGTAATAGCAGCAGTAGTGCACTACCTACCACTAAGTAATAGCAGCAGTAGTGCAGTACCTGACACTAAGTAATAGCAGCAGTAGTGCAGTACCTGACACTAAGTAATAGTAGCAGCATTGCAATGCCTGACACTAAGTAATAGCAGCAATAGTGCATTACCTGACACTAAGTAATAGCAGCAGTAGTGCAGTACCTGACACTAAGTAATAGCAGCAGTAGTTCAATACCTACCACTAAGTAATAGCAGCAGTAGTGCAGTACCTGACACTAAGTAATAACAGCAATAGTGCAGTACCTGACACTAAGTAATAGCAGCAGTAGTGCAGTACCTGACACTAAGTAATAGCAGCAGTAGTGCAATACCTGACACTAAGTAATAGCCGTAGTAGGGCAGTGCCTAACACTAAATAATAGAAGCAGTAGTGCAGTACCTGACACTAAATTATAAAAGTAGTAGTGCAGTACCTAACACTAAGAAATTGCAGCAGTAGCACAGTACCTGACACTAAATAATAGAAGCAGTAGTGCAGTATCTGACACTAAGTAATAGCTGCAGTAGTGCAGTACCTGACACTAAGTAATAGCAGCAGTAGTGCAATACCTGACACTAAGTAATAGCAGCAGCAGTAGTGCAGTACCTGACACTAAGTAATAGCAGCAGTAGCCCAGTACCTGAAACTAAGTTATAGCAGCAGTAATGCAGTACCTGAAACTAAGTAATAACAGCAGTAGTGCAGTACCTGACACTAAGTAATAACAGCAGTAGTGCAATACCTGACACTAAGTAATAGCAGCAGAAGTGCAATACCTGAAACTAAGTAATAGCAGCAGTAGCGCAGTACCTGACACTAAGTAATAACAGTTGTAGTGCAATACCTGACACTAAGTAATAGCAGCAGAAGTGCAATACATGACACTAAGTAATAGCAGCAGTAGCCGCAGTACCTGAAACTAAGTAATAACAGTTGTAGTGCAATACCTGACACTAAGTAATAGCAGCAGAAGTGCAATACCTGACACTAAGTAATAGCAGCAGTAGTGCAGTACCTGACACTAAGTAATAGCAGCAGTAGTGCAGTACCTGACACTAAATAACAGCAGCAGTAGTGCAATACCTGACACTAAGTAATAGCAGCAGTAGTGCCTTACCTGAAACTAAGTAATAGCAGCAGTAGTGCAGTACCTGACACTAAGTAATAGCAGCAGCAGTGCAGTAACTGACACTAAGTTATAGCAGCAGTAGTGCAATACCTGACCCTAAGTAATAGCAGCAGTAGGGCAGTACCTGACACTAAGTAATAGCAGCAGTAGTGCAGTACCTGACACTAAGTAATAGCAGCAGTAGTGCAATACCTGACACTAATTTGCATACAAAGAGAGAAGCGCTCTACCAGGAACGAACAACAGCTCAGTGCTTTGTTCTATGGCGATTTACCACCCGGAAGCAGCCTATTTTAGACCAGTGTGCTTTTCACAGAAGAAAACTTTCCTGAAGTATATCAGTCTGATCCTGCCAAGTAAGGTCAGTCCAGCCCCGAAATACCAGGCAATTCTCCTCTGAACAAGGAACATGACAACCCCAGATGATCGTTTCGGCCTCCTATGGGCCTCGTCAGTGAGGTGCAGCCACATTCCTCTAAGCACACTGGGCAAGGAGTCCACGTCTGTTTCCCCCATCACCCATAGGGAGAATTCCCCAGGGTCATAATAATTTGCATACAAAGAGAGAAGCGCTCTACCAGGAACGAACAACAGCTCAGTGGCTTGTTCTATGGCGATTTACCACCCGGAAGCAGCCTCTTTTAGACCAGTGTGCTTTTCACAGAAGAAAACTTTCCTGAAGTATATCAGTCTGATCCTGCCAAGTAAGGTCAGTCCAGCCCCGAAATACCAGGCAATTCTCCTCTGAACAAGGAACATGACAACCCCAGACGATCGTTTCGGCCTCCTATGGGCCTCGTCAGTGAGGTGCAGCCACATTCCTCTAAGCACACTGGGCAAGGAGTCCACGTCTGGTTTCCCCCATCACCCATAGGAAAACTTCCCCAGGGTCATAATAATTTGCATACAAAGAGAGAAGCGCTCTACCAGGAACGAACAACAGCTCAGTGGCTTGTTCTATGGCGATTTACCACCCGGAAGCAGCCTCTTTTAGACCAGTGTGCTTTTCACAGAAGAAAACTTTCCTGAAGTATATCAGTCTGATCCTACCAAGTAAGGTCAGTCCAGCCCCGAAATACCAGGCAATTCTCCTCTGAACAAGGAACATGACAACCCCAGACGATCGTTTCGGCCTCCTATGGGCCTCGTCAGTGAGGTGCAGCCACATTCCTCTAAGCACACTGGGCAAGGAGTCCACGTCTGGTTTCCCCTATCAACTATAGGGAGACTTCCCCAGGGTCATAATAATTTGCATACAAAGAGAGAAGCGCTCTACCAGGAACGAACAACAGCTCAGTGGCTTGTTCTATGGCGATTTACCACCCGGAAGCAGCCTCTTTTAGACCAGTGTGCTTTTCACAGAAGAAAACTTTCCTGAAGTATATCAGTCTGATCCTGCCAAGTAAGGTCAGTCCAGCCCCGAAATACCAGGCAATTCTCCTCTGAACAAGGAACATGACAACCCCAGACGATCGTTTCGTAATTCTTTTATTAGAAAAATAATCATATATGCATATATACAAAATAAAATCATAATAACAAATGCAAACAATATATCTCTTGTTACAAAACTGAAATATTGACCCAAATTTTTGTCATCAGAAAAAAATCAAAATGCAAATATTAAACTTAAATAATCACACAAAATAAAATTAAACATATTTCAAATACAGACAAAAAAAAAAAAAAAAAAAAAAAAAAAACAACTAAATAATCCAATCCTTCCACTTCTTTGTCTTCCAGATGCCTTCAGAATCTAATTCCCCATGTCGCCTCCTATCAAAAGAAAAATACAAAAACAACTTCCCACGGATCATACCCACACAATTACCTACAGTAACTACCTCTTTCTTAAAAATCAAAATATTACGCACATCCCACAACACCTCCTTCACACAACATGCCAACAACCATATCAATCTTGCTTTCTCCTTTTCCACACCACTTCCACACAAACCATACATCATCATATTAAAAGTAAAAAACTGCACTCCAGTCAAACCCTTAATCATCCTTTTCAAACTTCTCCAAACATCCCTAGCATACTCACAATTCCAAAACAAATGAATAACACTCTCGCTTTGAAAACAACCATCTCTAGGACACACTTCTGAAGCCACTAAACGACGCATTCTCTGAAAATCCCTTGTTGGCAAACACTTATGCACACTCATCCAACTAATATCTTTCTGCCTATTCATCAAATACTTATTACACACATTTTTCCATACCAACACACATTCATTTTCATTCAAACCCCCAATCAACTCAAGACCTTCCTTCTTCTCCAACATTTTCAACACCATTCTGTTTGCACACCACATCTCCCTACTAACATTCTCCAAACCATATTTTTTAATCCAACATTCCACCCTTACATAAAACCACGGAACAGCAAAACATACCGGTTTCTTTCTATCAATCTCAAATAAACCATATCGTCTTAAAACATTTCCACAAGCATACTTTACCATACAACCAGCCATGCTATCCTTACCACTCAGAACCACACACCTACTAACATATTTCACAGCCAAAAATCTCTCCACATTTGGAAAACCCTTACCACCAACATTCTTACTCTTAACAACAACATCTCTTTTCAAACGCTCCATACCAGAACTCCAGAAAAAAGAAAACAACACTCTCAAAATTCTCCGAAAAATCCTCTCAGGTGGCGGAAAAACTAACGCCAAATATAACATAATAGGAATCAAAACCGATTTAATAACTAACATTTTTCCTTCCAAAGATAAAGTCCTTAAAGACCAAAACTGAAGTTTTCTACTCACTTTATCAAAAACATTCTCCCAACTTTCCAAGCCTTTCAAATCCACATCAAATTTCACACCCAACACCTCAATTGCACCTTCAGTCACAGGCCATCCACAGGAATCAATCTCCCTATCATTACCAAAAACTTTAACTTTACACTTATTCCAATTAACTCTGAAACCACTTGCCATACAAAAACATTCAACTAAAGTTTTCACCCTCCTCAAACCAGCCTGAGTCTCACATACCACACTCACATCATCCATATACCCAATCACTTTTAAACACCTTCCATTACTACCAGGAACACTCACACCTCTAACTAATTTATCCTTCCTCAAACTAGTTAATAATGGCTCAATGACACATACAAATAACACAGGAGACAAAGGACATCCTTGACGCACTCCAGATTTAACACAAAATTCCTCAGTCAAAAAACCATTAACCTGGACTTGACTCACAATATCACTATACAAACATTTAAACCATCCAATAATCTTACCAGAAAAACCTAAACGTTCTAAAACATGAAACATAAAATCATGCACTACCCTATCATACGCTTTTTCAAAATCCACAATAGCAACAGCAACAGACCTCATCCTCTCCCTCACATACCACAGTACATCACGTAGTAACAACAAACTTTCAGAAATCTGACGCCCAGGAACAGCACACACTTGCTCTTCACCCACAACCTTACCAATCACTCCACGCATTCTATTTGCCAACACCTTTGCAATAACCTTATAGTCAACATTCAACAACGTAATCGGCCTCCAATTCCTCAAATCTCTCTTATCACCCTTTTTAAATAACAAAACAATCAAACCTTTCCTCATTGAAACAGGCAAAACATTCATTCTAAAAACAAACTTACAAACATCCAACATATCCACCCCAATCAAATTCCAAAAACAAGTATAAAATTCAACAGGCAAACCATCACAACCAGGTACCTTCCCATTCTTAAAACTCCTAACAACCTCTGCAATCTCATCCAAACTTAGATCCCTTTCTAACAAATCATTATCATATTTTTCCAACTTAACCTCAATGTTTTCCAACAACTCATTTTCCAATAAAACATCTCTTGTTTTTTCTTTATACAGTTCACTGTAAAACTCATGAACTTCACGCAAAACACCATCCGTACCATTAACTTCACACTCAACCTTATCAAAAACACTAACAAAACCAGTCTTTCCTTCAAAAGCTTTCTTAAAAAAATATTTACTACAAGACTCATCCTTTTCCATTTTCTCCAATCTTGCCATAAAAACAATTTTCTTTCCTTTTTCATGCATACACTTTTTAATTATCTTTCTTGCTTCAGCAATTTCCTCATGCACATCAATACCACAATTTCTCAATTCATACAAATACAACAACCTCAGATACCATTTATCATACAACTCCCTTTCCATTCTAGCTTTCTCACAGCCTTTCTTAATAAAAAACCTCTTTATTTCCACCTTCAACCATTCCCACCACATAAGCACATTACTAAAATCACATTTTCTTTCACGCCACCTTTCATACATCCAAACAAACTGACGCTTAAACTTCTCATCTTTTAACAAATCCACATTCAGTTTCCAAACACCCTTACCATACTTAATCTTCAAATCACAATTCACCTTACACATCAAAAGGGCATGATCCGTAAAGGGCATCCGCTTTAAAGAAAAATCATCAACACATAAAAATTTAGATAAAAAACAAAAATCAATTCGAGATTTTATCCCACCACTATCACTAAAGAAAGTAAAACCCTCCCCTGAAAAAGAAACAGACCCGAAGGCATCCTTCAAACCGAAAGATTTAAGCAAATCAAGTAAAAACTTCCCTGAGCTATCCACCCTACAATCACTCCCACCCTCTCTGTCCCCATTCTTAATAATACAATTAAAATCCCCAACCAAAAAAGTTGGCTCTCGACCTGGCAGAAAAAACTTTAAAGTTTCAAAATTAAGCAAACGTTCTACCCTATTTGGAGAAGCATATACATTAAACAAACGAAAAACAGTCCCACAAAAACTAAAACTAACCAAAAGTACCCGACCTGGGACAATATGAACTACATTAAGGATAGAAAAACTAAACCCCTTAAACAAAACTCCCACCCCCCCATTCCTATCAGAAGAACAAGGCCATACTTTAGGACCATATTCCCAGTCAGCACATTTAGGATGTTCAGAGAGACCACATTCCTGCAAACAAAAAATATTAGCAGAACATACAGATAATAATTTAAAAATTGCAGCTCTCCTTGCTAAAGTTGTCATACACCTGACATTAAGGGAAGAAATGGTCAGAAACATCACAAAAATAAATTAAAGAAAAACAAAAAAAGAAATAACATCAGGACTTCTTCTTTCCTTTCTTTTTCTTAGGACTCAAAGGAGATCCTTTAAATCTGCCTCTGTGACGTTCCGACCTCCTAGGCTCCCCCTTGCCAGCCTCATAACCAGTAACTTCAGCAAGTTGGTTCACATCTCTTTTATCTAGATAACCAACAGAAGAGGCATCAGAAAAGTCACCTATACACTGGCTTGAGTCAGAAGGAACGTCTTTAGTAGAGACAGAAGGAAACTCTGAAATTAAAGAGTCAGCATCACTTGTAGTATCTGGATCTGCACCCTTAACTACTGGAAGATTCAAATCAGGACTCTCCCATCCATCAGAATCCGGATCTATTTTTCGCTTGGAGGCAGATTTTTTCCCTTCAGTGTCCATATCCTCCTCAGAACTAGAGGACACAACAGCAGACCAATCAATGTTCTCCCCTTCACCAAGAACAGCATCAGGAGCAGCATCACAAGATGACTCAGTGAAGGAAACATTCTCTGTCCCAGGAACAGCAACAGTATCATCCACATTGGGCAACAGGGCTTCAAGAACATCTGAAGCAGCTATCACATTAGATGTAGCAAGATCCACTTCCTGAAGATGAGATTGGGCTTCCTCCACCTTCTCAGCCACAGGAACCACCACAGGAGCATCAGACACCTCTCCGACAGGGACCCCAAATGCAGATTTCTTGCACAAAAAAGGTAATATAGAGTTCAATGCCTCATCAGAGACCTCCTCCTCATTCACAGATGGCTCAACTGCAACTGAAGATGGTTTTTTTGCAACATCAGCATAGGAAGGCTTCACTCTATCAAGCCCCTGCAACATCATCAAAGGACACATCCTGCACAGATGACTTGAAGAACCACACAGGTCACAGGTCCGGCGTTTACTACAGTGGGCAACAAGATGATCCTCCTCACCGCAATTTTGACATCTGGCACCTGGGCAATTTTCAGCAATGTGACCAAACAGGTTGCAACTACGGCAAAAAAGAGGCATGTCATCATAGTATAGGAAACCTCTATTTCCACCAATGGCGAAAGTCTGTGGAGGGTGTTTCTTTCCACCAATACCTAATTCATCAGGCACAAACCGCACCCAGAACCTGCGCTTTCCATTGAAAGTCCCAAACTGATTCTTCAGCTTGCTACCTCCTTGAACATCATCAAAGTAGCGACAAAGAAACAGACGAATTTCCACATCAGTGACCCAAGGGTTGTACATATGTACTGTCACCGGGATTCTTCTCTCCCTCTGCACACAGGCAACAAATTTCATGCCAACCAACTCTGGAGCAGCAGCCATATCAATAGTCCGTTGATAGCAGGTCTGTAAATAATGCTCATCGGTGAAAGCCACATCAAAAATCCCTCTTGAAGGGAATGACTGAACACAATGCAAACTTGCTCTTGGCATCTTCAAAACACCCTCCAAAACCACCTGCTGGACATGAGCCAAACCAATCTTCTCTCGAAAGTCCTCAGAAATCAACACCCGAAGTGTATGGGGAACATTTGGCACATTGGTAGCCATATTTGCCCTATTGCCTCTTTAGGCTGGATTTCAGAGCGTCCCCCCAAAAGCAGCATGTGGCTGAAGTCCAGGGACGATGCCACAAGGCCAAGGGGACGGCCCTACTACCCAGTTGCTCTACGCCTAAGGAGTAGCCACCCCCCCAATAGCAGCAGGAGCCCAAACCCCAAAGGGAAAGGACCCCAGGCCGAAGGAGCAGGTCTCCAGGCAGCAAACCAAGACCAAGACCAAGCACAGAAAACTGCACTTGATCCAAGCCAAAGGCCCGAGAAGCAACCTCAGCTGATCGTTTCGGCCTTTTGTGGGCCTCGTCAGTGAGGTGCAGCCACATTCCTCTAAGCACACTGGGCAAGGAGTCCACGTCTGGTTTCCGCCATCACCCATAGGGAGACTTCCCCAGGGTCATAATAATTTGCATACAAAGAGAGAAGCGCTCTACCAGGAACGAACAACAGCTCAGTGGCTTGTTCTATGGCGATTTACCACCCGGAAGCAGCCTCTTTTAGACCAGTGTGCTTTTCACAGAAGAAAACTTTCCTGAAGTATATCAGTCTGATCCTGCCAAGTAAGGTCAGTCCAGCCCCGAAATACCAGGCAATTCTCCTCTGAACAAGGAACATGACAACCCCAGACGATCGTTTCGGCCTCCTATGGTCCTCGTCAGTGAGGTGCAGCCACATTCCTCTAAGCACACTGGGCAAGGAGTCCACGTCTGGTTTCCCCCATCACCCATAGGGAGACTTCCCCAGGGTCATAATAATTTGCATACAAAGAGAGAAGCGCTCTACCAGGAACGAACAACAGCTCAGTGGCTTGTTCTATGGCGATTTACCACCCGGAAGCAGCCTCTTTTAGACCAGTGTGCTTTTCACAGAAGAAAACTTTCCTGAAGTATATCAGTCTGATCCTGCCAAGTAAGGTCAGTCCAGCCCCGAAATACCAGGCAATTCTCCTCTGAACAAGGAACATGACAACCCCAGACGATCGTTTCAGCCTCCTATGGTCCTCGTCAGTGAGGTGCAGCCACATTCCTCTAAGCACACTGGGCAAGGAGTCCACGTCTGGTTTCCCCTATCACCCATAGGGAGACTTCCCCAGGGTTATAATAATTTGCATACAAATAGAGAAGCGCTCTACCAGGAACGGACAACAGCTCAGTGGCTTGTTCTATGGCGATTTACCACCCGGAGGAAGCTTCTTTTAGACCAGTGTGTTTTTCACAGAAGAAAACTTTCCTGAAGTATATCAGTCTGATCCCGCCAAGTAAGGTCAGACCAGCCCCGAAATACCAGGCAATTCTCCTCTGAACAAGGAACATGACAACCCCCAACGATCGTTTCGGCCTCCTATGGGCCTCGTCAGTGAGGTGCAGCCACATTCCTCTAAGCACACTGGGCAAGGAGTCCACGTCTGGTTTCCCCCATCACCCTTAGGGAGACTTCCCCAGGGTTATAATAATTTGCATACAAATAGAGAAGCGCTCTATCAGGAACGAACAACAGCTCAGTGGCTTGTTCTATGGCGATTTACCACCCGGAAGCAGCCTCTTTTAGACCAGTGTGCTTTTCACAGAAGAAAACTTTCCTGAAGTATATGAGTCTGATCCTGCCAAGTAAGGTCAGTCCAGCCCCGAAATACCAGGCAATTCTCCTCTGAACAAGGAACATGACAACCCCAGATGATCGTTTCAGCCTCCTATGGTCCTCGTCAGTGAGGTGCAGCCACATTCCTCTAAGCACACTGGGCAAGGAGTCCACGTCTGGTTTCCCCCATCACCCATAGGGAGACTTCCCCAGGGTCATAATAATTTGCATACAAAGAGAGAAGCGCTCTACCAGGAACGAACAACAGCTCAGTGGCTTGTTCTATGGCGATTTACCACCCGGAAGCAGCCTCTTTTAGACCAGTGTGCTTTTCACAGAAGAAAACTTTCCTGAAGTATATCAGTCTGATCCTGCCAAGTAAGGTCAGTCCAGCCCCGAAATACCAGGCAATTCTCCTCTGAACAAGGAACATGACAACCCCAGACGATCGTTTCGGCCTCCTATGGGCCTCGTCAGTGAGGTGCAGCCACATTCCTCTAAGCACACTGGGCAAGGAGTATTTCGGGGCTGGACTGACCTTACTTGGCGGGATCAGACTGATATACTTCAGGAAAGTTTTCTTCTGTGAAAAACACACTGGTCTAAAAGAAGCTGCCTGCGGGTGGTAAATCGCCATAGAACAAGCCACTGAGCTGTTGTTCGTTCCTGGTAGAGCGCTTCTCTATTTGTATGCAAATTATTATAACCCTGGGGAAGTCTCCCTAAGGGTGATGGGGGAAACCAGACGTGGACTCCTTGCCCAGTGTGCTTAGAGGAATGTGGCTGCACCTCACTGACGAGGCCCATAGGAGGCCGAAACGATTGTCTGGGGTTGTCATGTTCCTTGTTCAGAGGAGAATTGCTTGGTATTTCGGGGCTGGACTGACCTTACTTGGCGAGATCAGACTGATATACTTCAGGAAAGTTTTCTTCTGTGAAAAACACACTGGTCTAAAAGAAGCTGCCTCCGGGTGGTAAATCGCCATAGAACAAGCCACTGAGCTGTTGTTCGTTCCTGGTAGAGCGCTTCTCTATTTGTATGCAAATTATTATAACCCTGGGGAAGTCTCCCTAAGGGTGATGGGGGAAACCAGACGTGGACTCCTTGCCCAGTGTGCTTAGAGGAATGTGGCTGCACCTCACTGACGAGGCCCATAGGAGGCCGAAACGATCGTCTGGGGTTGTCATGTTCCTTGTTCAGAGGAGAATTGCCTGGTATTTCGGGGCTGGACTGACCTTACTTGGCGGGATCAGACTGATATACTTCAGGAAAGTTTTCTTCTGTGAAAAACACACTGGTCTAAAAGAAGCTGCCTCTGGGTGGTAAATCGCCATAGAACAAGCCACTGAGCTGTTGTTTGTTCCTGGTAGAGCGCTTTTCTATTTGTATGCAAATTATTATAACCCTGGGGAAGTCTCCTTAAGGGTGATGGGGGAAACCAGACATGGACTCCTTGCCCAGTGTGCTTAGAGGAATGTGGCTGCACCTCACTGACGAGGCCCATAGGAGGCCGAAACGATCGTCTGGGGTTGTCATGTTCCTTGTTCAGAGGAGAATTGCCTGGTATTTCGGGGCTGGACTGACCTTACTTGGCGGGATCAGACTGATATACTTCAGGAAAGTTTTCTTCTGTGAAAAACACACTGGTCTAAAAGAAGCTGCCTCCGGGTGGTAAATCGCCATAGAACAAGCCACTGAGCTGTTGTTCGTTCCTGGTAGAGCGCTTCTCTATTTGTATGCAAATTATTATAACCCTGGGGAAGTCTCCCTAAGGGTGATGGGGGAAACCAGACGTGGACTCCTTGCCCAGTGTGCTTAGAGGAATGTGGCTGCACCTCACTGACGAGGCCCATAGGAGGCCGAAACGATCGTCTGGGGTTGTCATGTTCCTTGTTCAGAGGAGAATTGCCTGGTATTTCAGGGCAGGACTGACCTTACTTGGCGGGATCAGACTGATATACTACACTAAGTAATAGCAGCAGTAGTTCAATACCTACCACTAAGTAATAGCAGCAGTAGTGCAGTACCTGACACTAAGTAATAACAGCAATAGTGCAGTACCTGACACTAAGTAATAGCAGCAGTAGTGCAGTACCTGACACTAAGTAATAGCAGCAGTAGTGCAATACCTGACACTAAGTAATAGCCGTAGTAGGGCAGTGCCTAACACTAAATAATAGAAGCAGTAGTGCAGTACCTGACACTAAATTATAAAAGCAGTAGTGCAGTACCTAACACTAAGAAATAGCAGCAGTAGCACAGTACCTGACACTAAATAATAGAAGCAGTAGTGCAGTATCTGACACTAAGTAATAGCTGCAGTAGTGCAGTACCTGACACTAAGTAATAGCAGCAGTAGTGCAATACCTGACACTAAGTAATAGCAGCAGCAGTAGTGCAGTACCTGACACTAAGTAATAGCAGCAGTAGCCCAGTACCTGAAACTAAGTTATAGCAGCAGTAGTGCAGTTCCTGAAACTAAGTAATAACAGCAGTAGTGCAGTACCTGACACTAAGTAATAACAGCAGTAGTGCAATACCTGACACTAAGTAATAGCAGCAGAAGTGCAATACCTGAAACTAAGTAATAGCAGCAGTAGCGCAGTACCTGACACTAAGTAATAACAGTTGTAGTGCAATACCTGACACTAAGTAATAGCAGCAGAAGTGCAATACCTGACACTAAGTAATAGCAGCAGTAGCCGCAGTACCTGAAACTAAGTAATAACAGTTGTAGTGCAATACCTGACACTAAGTAATAGCAGCAGAAGTGCAATACCTGACACTAAGTAATAGCAGCAGTAGTGCAGTACCTGACACTAAGTAATAGCAGCAGTAGTGCAGTACCTGACACTAAATAACAGCAGCAGTAGTGCAATACCTGACACTAAGTAATAGCAGCAGTAGTGCCTTACCTGAATCTAAGTAATAGCAGCAGTAGTGCAGTACCTGACACTAAGTAATAGCAGCAGCAGTGCAGTAACTGACACTAAGTTATAGCAGCAGTAGTGCAATACCTGACCCTAAGTAATAGCAGCAGTATGACAGTACCTGACACTAAGTAATAGCAGCAGTAGTGCAGTACCTGACACTAAGTAATAGCAGCAGTAGTGCAATACCTGACACTAATTTGCATACAAAGAGAGAAGCGCTCTACCAGGAACGAACAACAGCTCAGTGCTTTGTTCTATGGCGATTTACCACCCGGAAGCAGCCTCTTTTAGACCAGTGTGCTTTTCACAGAAGAAAACTTTCCTGAAGTATATCAGTCTGATCCTGCCAAGTAAGGTCAGTCCAGCCCCGAAATACCAGGCAATTCTCCTCTGAACAAGGAACATGACAACCCCAGATGATCGTTTCGGCCTCCTATGGGCCTCGTCAGTGAGGTGCAGCCACATTCCTCTAAGCACACTGGGCAAGGAGTCCACGTCTGTTTCCCCCATCACCCATAGGGAGAATTCCCCAGGGTCATAATAATTTGCATACAAAGAGAGAAGCGCTCTACCAGGAACGAACAACAGCTCAGTGGCTTGTTCTATGGCGATTTACCACCCGGAAGCAGCCTCTTTTAGACCAGTGTGCTTTTCACAGAAGAAAACTTTCCTGAAGTATATCAGTCTGATCCTGCCAAGTAAGGTCAGTCCAGCCCCGAAATACCAGGCAATTCTCCTCTGAACAAGGAACATGACAACCCCAGACGATCGTTTCGGCCTCCTATGGGCCTCGTCAGTGAGGTGCAGCCACATTCCTCTAAGCACACTGGGCAAGGAGTCCACGTCTGGTTTCCCCCATCACCCATAGGAAAACTTCCCCAGGGTCATAATAATTTGCATACAAAGAGAGAAGCGCTCTACCAGGAACGAACAACAGCTCAGTGGCTTGTTCTATGGCGATTTACCACCCGGAAGCAGCCTCTTTTAGACCAGTGTGCTTTTCACAGAAGAAAACTTTCCTGAAGTATATCAGTCTGATCCTGCCAAGTAAGGTCAGTCCAGCCCCGAAATACCAGGCAATTCTCCTCTGAACAAGGAACATGACAACCCCAGACGATCGTTTCGGCCTCCTATGGGCCTCGTCAGTGAGGTGCAGCCACATTCCTCTAAGCACACTGGGCAAGGAGTCTACGTCTGGTTTCCCCCATCACCCATAGGGAGACTTCCCCAGGGTCATAATAATTTGCATACAAAGAGAGAAGCGCTCTACCAGGAACGAACAACAGCTCAGTGGTTTGTTTTATGGCGATTTACCACCCTGAAGCAGCCTCTTTTAGACCAGTGTGCTTTTCACAGAAGAAAACTTTCCTGAAGTATATCAGTCTGATCCTGCCAAGTAAGGTCAGTCCAGCCCCGAAATACCAGGCAATTCTCCTCTGAACAAGGAACATGACAACCCCAGACGATCGTTTCGGCCTCCTATGGGCCTCGTCAGTGAGGTGCAGCCACATTCCTCTAAGCACACTGGGCAAGGAGTCCACGTCTGGTTTCCCCCATCACCCATAGGGAGACTTCCCCAGGGTCATAATAATTTGCATACAAAGAGAGAAGCGCTCTACCAGGAACGAACAACAGCTCAGTGGCTTGTTCTATGGCGATTTACCACCCGGAAGCAGCCTCTTTTAAACCAGTGTGCTTTTCACAGAAGAAAACTTTCCTGAAGTATATCAGTCTGATCCTGCCAAGTAAGGTCAGTCCAGCCCCGAAATACCAGGCAATTCTCCTCTGAACAAGGAACATGACAACCCCAGACGATCGTTTCGGCCTCCTATGGGCCTCGTCAGTGAGGTGCAGCCACATTCCTCTAAGCACACTGGGCAAGGAGTATTTCGGGGCTGGACTGACCTTACTTGGCGGGATCAGACTGATATACTTCAGGAAAGTTTTCTTCTGTGAAAAACACACTGGTCTAAAAGAAGCTGCCTCCGGGTGGTAAATCGCCATAGAACAAGCCACTGAGCTGTTGTTCGTTCCTGGTAGAGCGCTTCTCTATTTGTATGCAAATTATTATAACCCTGGGGAAGTCTCCCTAAGGGTGATGGGGGAAACCAGACGTGGACTCCTTGCCCAGTGTGCTTAGAGGAATGTGGCTGCACCTCACTGACGAGGCCCATAGGAGGCCGAAACGATCGTCTGGGGTTGTCATGTTCCTTGTTCAGAGGAGAATTGCCTGGTATTTCGGGGCTGGACTGACCTTACTTGGCGGGATCAGACTGATATACTTCAGGAAAGTTTTCTTCTGTGAAAAACACACTGGTCTAAAAGAAGCTGCCTCTGGGTGGTAAATCGCCATAGAACAAGCCACTGAGCTGTTGTTCGTTCCTGGTAGAGCGCTTCTCTATTTGTATGCAAATTATTATAACCCTGGGGAAGTCTCCCTAAGGGTGATGGGGGAAACCAGACATGGACTCCTTGCCCAGTGTGCTTAGAGGAATGTGGCTGCACCTCACTGACGAGGCCCATAGGAGGCCGAAACGATCGTCTGGGGTTGTCATGTTCCTTGTTCAGAGGAGAATTGCCTGGTATTTCGGGGCTGGACTGACCTTACTTGGCGGGATCAGACTGATATACTTCAGGAAAGTTTTCTTTTGTGAAAAACACACTGGTCTAAAAGAAGCTGCCTCCGGGTGGTAAATCGCCATAGAACAAGCCACTGAGCTGTTGTTCGTTCCTGGTAGAGCGCTTCTCTATTTGTATGCAAATTATTATAACCCTGGGGAAGTCTCCCTAAGGGTGATGGGGGAAACCAGACGTGGACTCCTTGCCCAGTGTGCTTAGAGGAATGTGGCTGCACCTCACTGACGAGGCCCATAGGAGGCCGAAACGATCGTCTGGGGTTGTCATGTTCCTTGTTCAGAGGAGAATTGCCTGGTATTTCGGGGCAGGACTGACCTTACTTGGCGGGATCAGACTGATATACTTCAGGAAAGTTTTCTTCTGTGAAAAACACACTGGTCTAAAAGAAGCTGCCTCCGGGTGGTAAATCGCCATAGAACAAGCCACTGAGCTGTTGTTCGTTCCTGGTAGAGAGCTTCTCTATTTGTATGCAAATTATTATAACCCTGGGGAAGTCTCCCTAAGGGTGATGGGGGAAACCAGACGTGGACTCCTTGCCCAGTGTGCTTAGAGGAATGTGGCTGCACCTCACTGACGAGGCCCATAGGAGGCCGAAACGATTGTCAGGGGTTGTCATGTTCCTTGTTCAGAGGAGAATTGCCTGGTATTTCGGGGCTGGACTGACCTTACTTGGCGGGATCAGACTGATATACTTCAGGAAAGTTTTCTTCTGTGAAAAACACACTGGTCTAAAAGAAGCTGCCTCCGGGTGGTAAATCACCATAGAACAAGCCACTGAGCTGTTGTTCGTTCCTGGTAGAGCGCTTCTCTATTTGTATGCAAATTATTATAACCCTGGGGAAGTCTCCCTAAGGGTGATGGGGGAAACCAGACATGGACTCCTTGCCCAGTGTGCTTAGAGGAATGTGGCTGCACCTCACTGACGAGGCCCATAGGAGGCCGAAACGATCGTCTGGGGTTGTCATGTTCCTTGTTCAGAGGAGAATTGCCTGGTATTTCGGGGCTGGTCTGACCTTACTTGGCGGGATCAGACTGATATACTTCAGGAAAGTTTTCTTCTGTGAAAAACACACTGGTCTAAAAGAAGCTGCCTCCGGGTGGTAAATCGCCATAGAACAAGCCACTGAGCTGTTGTTCGTTCCTGGTAGAGCGCTTCTCTATTTGTATGCAAATTATTATAACCCTGGGGAAGTCTCCCTAAGGGTGATGGGGGAGCCCAGACATGGACTCCTTGCCCAGTGTGCTTAGAGGAATGTGGCTGCACCTCACTGACGAGGCCCATAGGAGGCCGAAACGATCGTCTGGGGTTGTCATGTTCCTTGTTCAGAGGAGAATTGCCTGGTATTTCGGGGCTGGACTGACCTTACTTGGCGGGATCAGACTGATATACTTCAGGAAAGTTTTCTTCTGTGAAAAACACACTGGTCTAAAAGAAGCTGCCTCCGGGTGGTAAATCGCCATAGAACAAGCCACTGAGCTGTTGTTCGTTCCTGGTAGAGTGCTTCTCTATTTGTATGCAAATTATTATAACCCTGGGGAAGTCTCCCTAAGGGTGATGGGGGAAACCAGACGTGGACTCCTTGCCCAGTGTGCTTAGAGGAATGTGGCTGCACCTCACTGACGAGGCCCATAGGAGGCCGAAACGATTGTTGGGGGTTGTCATGTTCCTTGTTCAGAGGAGAATTGCCTGGTATTTCGGGGCTGGACTGACCTTACTTGGCGGGATCAGACTGATATACTTCAGGAAAGTTTTCTTCTGTGAAAAACACACTGGTCTAAAAGAAGCTGCCTCCGGGTGGTAAATCGCCATAGAACAAGCCACTGAGCTGTTGTTCGTTCCTGGTAGAGTGCTTCTCTATTTGTATGCAAATTATTATAACCCTGGGGTAGTCTCCCTAAGGGTGATGGGGGAAACCAGACGTGGACTCCTTGCCCAGTGTGCTTAGAGGAATGTGGCTGCACCTCACTGACGAGGCCCATAGGAGGCCGAAACGATCGTCTGGGGTTGTCATGTTCCTTGTTCAGAGGAGAATTGCCTGGTATTTCGGAGCTGGTCTGACCTTACTTGGCGGGATCAGACACTGATATACTTCAGGAAAGTTTTCTTCTGTGAAAAACACACTGGTCTAAAAGAAGCTGCCTCCGGGTGGTAAATCGCCATAGAACAAGCCACTTAGCTGTTGTTCATTCCTGGTAGAGCGCTTCTCTATTTGTATGCAAATTATTATAACCCTGGGGAAGTCTCCCTAAGGGTGATGGGGGAAACCAGACATGGACTCCTTGCCCAGTGTGCTTAGAGGAATGTGGCTGCACCTCACTGACGAGGCTGAAACGATCGTCTGGGGTTGTCATGTTCCTTGTTCAGAGGAGAATTGCCTGGTATTTCGGGGCTGGACTGACCTTACTTGGCGGGATCAGACTGATATACTTCAGGAAAGTTTTCTTCTGTGAAAAACACACTGGTCTAAAAGAAGCTGCCTCCGGGTGGTAAATCGCCATAGAACAAGCCACTGAGCTGTTGTTCGTTCCTGGTAGAGCGCTTCTCTATTTGTATGCAAATTATTATAACCCTGGGGAAGTCTCCCTAAGGGTGATGGGGGAAACCAGACGTGGACTCCTTGCCCAGTGTGCTTAGAGGAATGTGGCTGCACCTCACTGACGAGGCCCATAGGAGGCCGAAACGATCGTCTGGGGTTGTCATGTTCCTTGTTCAGAGGAGAATTGCCTGGTATTTCGGGGCTGGACTGACCTTACTTGGCGGGATCAGACTGATATACTTCAGGAAAGTTTTCTTCTGTGAAAAACACACTGGTCTAAAAGAAGCTGCCTCCGGGTGGTAAATCGCCATAGAACAAGCCACTGAGCTGTTGTTCGTTCCTGGTAGAGCGCTTTTCTATTTGTATGCAAATTATTATAACCCTGGGGAAGTCTCCCTAAGGGTGATGGGGGAAACCAGACGTGGACTCCTTGCCCAGTGTGCTTAGAGGAATGTGGCTGCACCTCACTAACGAGGCCCATAGGAGGCCGAAACGATCGTCTGGGGTTTTCATGTTCCTTGTTCAGAGGAGAATTGCCTGGTATTTCGGGGCTGGACTGACCTTACTTGGCGGGATCAGACTGATATACTTCAGGAAAGTTTTCTTCTGTGAAAAACACACTGGTCTAAAAGAAGCTGCCTCCGGGTGGTAAATCGCCATAGAGCAAGCCACTGAGCTGTTGTTCGTTCCTGGTAGAGCGCTTCTCTATTTGTATGCAAATTATTATAACCCTGGGGAAGTCTCCCTAAGGGTGATGGGGGAAACCAGACATGGACTCCTTGCCCAGTGTGCTTAGAGGAATGTGGCTGCACCTCACTGACGAGGCCCATAGGAGGCCGAAACGATCGTCTGGGGTTGTCATGTTCCTTGTTCAGAGGAGAATTGCCTGGTATTTCGGGGCTGGACTGACCTTACTTGGCGGGATCAGACTGATATACTTCAGGAAAGTTTTCTTCTGTGAAAAACACACTGGTCTAAAAGAAGCTTCCTCCGGGTGGTAAATCGCCATAGAACAAGCCACTGAGCTGTTGTCCGTTCCTGGTAGAGCGCTTCTCTATTTGTATGCAAATTATTATAACCCTGGGGAAGTCTCCCTAAGGGTGATGGGGGAAACCAGACGTGGACTCCTTGCCCAGTGTGCTTAGAGGAATGTGGCTGCACCTCACTGACGAGGCCCATAGGAGGCCGAAACGATTGTCTGGGGTTGTCATGTTCCTTGTTCAGAGGAGAATTGCCTGGTATTTCGGGGCTGGATTGACCTTACTTGGCGGGATCAGACTGATATACTTCAGGAAAGTTTTCTTTTGTGAAAAACACACTGGTCTAAAAGAAGCTGCCTCCGGGTGGTAAATCGCCATAGAACAAGCCACTGAGCTGTTGTTCGTTCCTGGTAGAGCGCTTCTCTATTTGTATGCAAATTATTATAACCCTGGGGAAGTCTCCCTAAGGGTGATGGGGGAAACCAGACATGGACTCCTTGCCCAGTGTGCTTAGAGGAATGTGGCTGCACCTCACTGACGAGGCCCATAGGAGGCCGAAACGATTGTTGGGGGTTGTCATGTTCCTTGTTCAGAGGAGAATTGCCTGGTATTTCGGGGCTGGACTGACCTTACTTGGCGGGATCAGACTGATATACTTCAGGAAAGTTTTCTTCTGTGAAAAACACACTGGTCTAAAAGAAGCTGCCTCCGGGTGGTAAATCGCCATAGAACAAGCCACTGAGCTGTTGTTCGTTCCTGGTAGAGTGCTTCTCTATTTGTATGCAAATTATTATAACCCTGGGGAAGTCTCCCTAAGGGTGATGGGGGAAACCAGACGTGGACTCCTTGCCCAGTGTGCTTAGAGGAATGTGGCTGCACCTCACTGACGAGGCCCATAGGAGGCCGAAACGATCGTCTGGGGTTGTCATGTTCCTTGTTCAGAGGAGAATTGCCTGGTATTTCGGAGCTGGTCTGACCTTACTTGGCGGGATCAGACACTGATATACTTCAGGAAAGTTTTCTTCTGTGAAAAACACACTGGTCTAAAAGAAGCTGCCTCCGGGTGGTAAATCGCCATAGAACAAGCCACTGAGCTGTTGTTCATTCCTGGTAGAGCGCTTCTCTATTTGTATGCAAATTATTATAACCCTGGGGAAGTCTCCCTAAGGGTGATGGGGGAAACCAGACATGGACTCCTTGCCCAGTGTGCTTAGAGGAATGTGGCTGCACCTCACTGACGAGGCCCATAGGAGGCTGAAACGATCGTCTGGGGTTGCCATGTTCCTTGTTCAGAGGAGAATTGCCTGGTATTTCGGGGCTGGACTGACCTTACTTGGCGGGATCAGACTGATATACTTCAGGAAAGTTTTCTTCTGTGAAAAACACACTGGTCTAAAAGAAGCTGCCTCCGGGTTGTAAATCGCCATAGAACAAGCCACTGAGCTGTTGTTCGTTCCTGGTAGAGCGCTTCTCTATTTGTATGCAAATTATTATAACCCTGGGGAAGTCTCCCTAAGGGTGATGGGGGAAACCAGACGTGGACTCCTTGCCCAGTGTGCTTAGAGGAATGTGGCTGCACCTCACTGACGAGGCCCATAGGAGGCCGAAACGATCGTCTGGGGTTGTCATGTTCCTTGTTCAGAGGAGAATTGCCTGGTATTTCGGGGCTGGACTGACCTTACTTGGCGGGATCAGACTGATATACTTCAGGAAAGTTTTCTTCTGTGAAAAACACACTGGTCTAAAAGAAGCTGCCTCCGGGTAGTAAATCGTCATAAAACAAGCCACTGAGCTGTTGTTCGTTCCTGGTAGAGCGCTTTTCTATTTGTATGCAAATTATTATAACCCTGGGGAAGTCTCCCTAAGGGTGATGGGGGAAACCAGACGTGGACTCCTTGCCCAGTGTGCTTAGAGGAATGTGGCTGCACCTCACTAACGAGGCCGAAACGATCGTCTGGGGTTTTCATGTTCCTTGTTCAGAGGAGAATTGCCTGGTATTTCGGGGCTGGACTGACCTTACTTGGCAGGATCAGACTGATATACTTCAGGAAAGTTTTCTTCTGTGAAAAACACACTGGTCTAAAAGAAGCTGCCTCCGGGTGGTAAATCGCCATAGAACAAGCCACTGAGCTGTTGTTCGTTCCTGGTAGAGCGCTTCTCTATTTGTATGCAAATTATTATAACCCTGGGGAAGTCTCCCTAAGGGTGATGGGGGAAACCAGACATGGACTCCTTGCCCAGTGTGCTTAGAGGAATGTGGCTGCACCTCACTGACGAGGCCCATAGGAGGCCGAAACGATCGTCTGGGGTTGTCATGTTCCTTGTTCAGAGGAGAATTGCCTGGTATTTCGGGGCTGGACTGACCTTACTTGGCGGGATCAGACTGATATACTTCAGGAAAGTTTTCTTCTGTGAAAAACACACTGGTCTAAAAGAAGCTTCCTCCGGGTGGTAAATCGCCATAGAACAAGCCACTGAGCTGTTGTCCGTTCCTGGTAGAGCGCTTCTCTATTTGTATGCAAATTATTATAACCCTGGGGAAGTCTCCCTAAGGGTGATGGGGGAAACCAGACGTGGACTCCTTGCCCAGTGTGCTTAGAGGAATGTGGCTGCACCTCACTGACGAGGCCCATAGGAGGCCGAAACGATTGTCTGGGGTTGTCATGTTCCTTGTTCAGAGGAGAATTGCCTGGTATTTCGGGGCTGGACTGACCTTACTTGGCGGGATCAGACTGATATACTTCAGGAAAGTTTTCTTTTGTGAAAAACACACTGGTCTAAAAGAAGCTGCCTCCGGGTGGTAAATCGCCATAGAACAAGCCACTGAGCTGTTGTTCGTTCCTGGTAGAGCGCTTCTCTATTTGTATGCAAATTATTATAACCCTGGGGAAGTCTCCCTAAGGGTGATGGGGGAAACCAGACATGGACTCCTTGCCCAGTGTGCTTAGAGGAATGTGGCTGCACCTCACTGACGAGGCCCATAGGAGGCTGAAACGATCGTCTGGGGTTGTCATGTTCCTTGTTCAGAGGAGAATTGCCTGGTATTTCGGGGCTGGACTGACCTTACTTGGCGGGATCAGACTGATATACTTCAGGAACGTTTTCTTCTGTGAAAAACACACTGGTCTAAAAGAAGCTGCCTCCGGGTGGTAAATCGCCATAGAACAAGCCACTGAGCTGTTGTTCGTTCCTGGTAGAGCGCTTCTCTATTTGTATGCAAAATACCTGACACTAAGTAATAGCGGCAGTAGTGAAGTATCTGACACTAAGTAATAGCAGCAGTAGTGCAATACCTGACACTAAGTAATAGCAGCAGTAGTGCAGTACCTAACACTAAGTAATAGCAGCAGAAGTGCAGTGCCTGACACTAAGTAATAGCAGCAGTAGTGCAATACCTGACACTAGTAGTAGTAGTATCTGATAGTAATAGAGTAATAGCAGAAGTGCTGTAGAGCCTGGCAGTAAAACTAGCAAAACTGCAAACATGCCAGTAATAGCAGCAGTACAGTAGTACCTGACCCAAAGTAAAAGCAGCAGATTTGTAGTACCTGACCCAAAGTAATAGCAGCAGAACTGTTGTACCTGACCCAAAGTAATAGCAGCAGTACTGTAGTACCTGATACAAAGTAATAGCAGCAGAACTGTAGTACCTGACCCAAAGTAATAGCAGAAGTACTGTAGTACCTGACCCAAAGTAATAGCAGCAGTACTGTAGTACCTGACATAAAGTAGCAGCAGTACTATAGTACCTGACATAAAGTAATAGCAGCAGATCTGTAGCACCTGACACAAAGTAATAGCAGCAGAACTATAGTATCTGACACAAAGTAATAGAAGCAGAACTGTAGTATCTGACACAAAGTAATAACAACAGTACTGTAGTACCTGACACAAAGTAATAGCAGCAGTACTGTAGTATCTGACACAAAGTAATAGCAGCAGTACTGTAGTACCTGACATAAAGTAATATCAGCAGTACTGTAGTATCTGACACAAAGTAATAGCAGCAAAACTGTGGTATCTGACACAAAGTAATAGCAGCAGTACTGTAGTACCTTACATAAAGTAATAGCAGCAGTACTGTAGTACCTGACCCAAAGTAATAGCAGCAGTACTGTAGTACCTGACCCAAAGTAATATCAGCAGTACTGTAGTACCTGACATAAAGTAGCAGCAATACTATAGTACCTGACATAAAGTAATAGCAGCAGAACTGTAGTATCTGATACAAAGTAATAGCAGCAGTACTGTAGTACCTGACACAAAGTAATAGCAGCAGTACTGTAGTACCTGACATAAAGTAGTAGCAGCAGTACTACTCTACCTGATATTTAGTGGTACCTGGTGTATGTTCCAGTAATAAACACCAGCAGTACTGAGTTAGTGTCACAACATTAATGACATCTCCTTAAGTTTGACGGCAAGGAACTCCATAACATCTCTGCTGCTACAACTTGCCCCAAGTTCAGTGAAGTTAGTGACTGGCTGGGTCACATGATCGGATATCTTCCTCACTGTCTGTGGCCACATAGGGACCGTCATGTGACCTGTTGTGCTGTTTGCTGGGATAAGGTATCATTTAAGTCAATGAGTGGCTCGGCAGACAGTGTGCTTGCTGTGAATGCTAGTTATATGACCACTGTGTGCAATTAGAGGTAGTGTGTGTCCACTGAGATTGCCCCTTGTGCCTGCTGTGTGTGCCAGCTGAGACAGTATATGTGGGCCAACAGGTTCTCTGTCATATATACAGTACATACAGCTACAAGACCATATGCACAGCTGCACCAAGGCATTTTCACCCAGTGATCTACTGTACATGTCAGGTGATGAAGATGAAATGCTGAAAGCTGTGTGTCACATGATGGGTTTGTGAGTTGACAGGTCTGATATAATACAGCTAGTTAGGGAGCATAAGAAAATAGCGAGCTTTGTGGGGAAAGAACAATACAATAACAGCAAATGGATCACGATTTTAACAACTTCATCTGCAACATTTTTAATACAGACATACACTGTGTACAGAATTATTAGGCAAATGAGTATTTTGACCACATCATCCTCTTTATGCATGTTGTCTTACTCCAAGCTGTATAGGCTCGAAAGCCTACTACCAATTAAGCATATTAGGTGATGTGCATCTCTGTAATGAGAAGGGGTGTGGTCTAATGACATCAACACCCTATATCAGGTGTGCATAATTATTAGGCAACTTCCTTTCCTTTGGCAAAATGGGTCAAAAGAAGGACTTGACAGGCTCAGAAAAGTCAAAAATAGTGAGATATCTTGCAGAGGGATGCAGCACTCTTAAAATTGCAAAGCTTCTGAAGCATGATCATCGAACAATCAAGCGTTTCATTCAAAATAGTCAACAGGGTCGCAAGAAGCGTGTGGAAAAACCAAGGCGCAAAATAACTGCCCATGAACTGAGAAAAGTCAAGCGTGCAGCTGCCAAGATGCCACTTGCCACCAGTTTGGCCATATTTCAGAGCTGCAACATCACTGGAGTGCCCAAAAGCACAAGGTGTGCAATACTCAGAGACATGGCCAAGGTAAGAAAGGCTGAAAGACAACCACCACTGAACAAGACACACAAGCTGAAACGTCAAGACTGGGCCAAGAAATATCTCAAGACTGATTTTTATAAGGTTTTATGGACTGATGAAATGAGAGTGAGTCTTGATGGGCCAGATGGATGGGCCCATGGCTGGATTGGTAAAGGGCAGAGAGCTCCAGTCCGACTCAGACGCCAGCAAGGTGGAGGTGGAGTACTGGTTTGGGCTGGTATCATCAAAGATGAGCTTGTGGGGCCTTTTCGGGTTGAGGATGGAGTCAAGCTCAACTCCCAGTCCTTCTGCCAGTTTCTGGAAGACACCTTCTTCAAGCAGTGGTACAGGAAGAAGTCTGCATCCTGCAAGAAAAACATGATTTTCATGCAGGACAATGCTCCATCACACGCGTCCAAGTACTCCACACCGTGGCTGAGAAGAAAGGGTATAAAAGAAGAAAATCTAATGACATGGCCTCCTTGTTCACCTGATCTGAACCCCATTGAGAACCTGTGGTCCATCATCAAATGTGAGATTTACAAGGAGGGAAAACAGTACACCTCTCTGAACAGTGTCTGGGAGGCTGTGGTTGCTGCTGCACGCAATGTTGATGGTGAACAGATCAAAACACTGACAGAATCCATGGATGGCAGGCTTTTGAGTGTCCTTGCAAAGAAAGGTGACTATATTGGTCACTGATTTGTTTTTGTTTTGTTTTTGAATGTCAGAAATGTATATTTGTGAATGTTGAGATGTTATATTGGTTTCACTGGTAAAAATAAATAATTGAAATGGGTATATATTTGTTTTTTGTTAAGTTGCCTAATAATTATGCACAGTAATAGTCACCTGCACACACAGATATCCCCCTAAAATAGCTAAAACTAAAAACAAACTAAAAACTACTTCCAAAAATATTCAGCTTTGATATTAATGAGTTTTTTGGGTTCATTGAGAACATGGTTGTTGTTCAATAATAAAATTAATCCTCAAAAATACAACTTGCCTAATAATTCTGCACTCCCTGTACATACACACACACACATACATATATATATATATATATATATATATATATATATATATATATATATATATACTGTATATATATATATATATATATATATATATATATATATATATATATATATATATATATATATATATATATATATATAAGGAACAGCACACTAACAGTGCTTCATCCACAAAGATTGAAGAGGCAGCCAGGATGAAGACTTCTCGCCGCCTGGATTAGGACTTCAATCCTGGGATGAATATCGTTCAAGCTGGACTTCAAAAACTGTAAGTGGATCATCAGGGGGTTGGTGTTTGGCTTTTTAAGTTTTTTTGGGTGGGTTTTTATTTTAGTTTAGGGTTTGGGCAATGTAAAAGAGCTAAATGCCCTTTTAAGGACAATGCCCATACAAATGCCCTTTTCAGAGCAATGGGTAGCTTAGGTTTTTTTAGAAATAGTTTTTTTATTTTGGGGGGTTGGTTGCGTGGTGGGTTTTACTGTGGGGGGGTCTTTGTGGTTTTTTTACAGGTAAAATAGCTGATATCGTTGGGGCAATGCCCCACAAAAGGCCCTTTTAAGGGCCATTGGTAGTTTATTGTAGGCTAGGTTTTTTTTATTTTGGGTGGGCTTTTTTATTTTGATAGGGCTATTAGATTAGGTGTAATTGTTTTTTATTTTGAATAATTTCGTTTGCTATTTTCCGTAATTTAGTGTTTGTTATTTTTTGCAACTTAGTGTTTTTTTTATTTTTTTCTAATTAGATACTTTGTAATTTTTAGAGTAGTGTTAGAATTTTTTGAATGTGTAGTTTAGTTTTATTTAATTGGTAGTTAGTTTAATTTTAGTTTAATAATTATATTAGTTTAATATATAGTTTAAACTTAGTTTTTTTAATTTGACAGGTAAGTTTTAATTTAATTTAAGGTAGGGTAATTGTAATTTTAATATAAAGTTAGGGGGGCCTTAGGTTTAGGGGTTACTAGTTTAAATTAGTTTATTGCAATGTGGGGGCTTTCGGTTTAGGGGTTAATAGTTTCATTTAGTATATTTAATTGTGGGGGGCTTTCGGTTTAGGGGTTAATAGGTTTATTATAGTGGCGACGGTGTAGGGCTTAATAACTTTAGTATAGTGGGGGTGGATGGCAGATTAGGGGTTAATAATATTAAACTGTCTTCCAGAAGGTTAGCTGTTAGTTAGCAGAGGGCAGTTGAACAGCTGAGTGTAAGCCTGTGTATTGCTTGCAGTTCTGGGGCAGGATATATTTTAAATCAAGCTGAGGGAGAGAGATATATTAGGGTCATAATGGGCCTGCAAAAAAGTTTTAAGGAATGGGGAGGGTGCATTTATGGACATTTGAGCTAAGGGTCATTCAAGCAAAAACAAAAGATAAAAACATTACAGAGAAAAGACAGAGGTATACAAGGGGGTGAAATAAAACCACTAAACAAATAAATAGACAGATATATGGATCTGAGCTGCTTATACTAACTTTTAACATAATGGGCAGACAAAGTTGATAAAATATGCAATGTGCTAGAGGTATGCAAATTATGACTAGCACAGCCTGTAGTTACAAAGTCATGGTAATATAAACATTTAAAATAAGAAAATAAAAATAATAAGCTTTGTAGTGTAAAACTCAAAACTACTGACTTTAGATGGCGGTACATGTCGTTTTAGGCTGTAACGCTCGCTTTTTAGCCTCACCGCAAAACTCGTAATACCGGCGCTATGTGAATCCCATTAAAAACATAATTTTTACGAGTGCGGGACTGACGTTGCGGTACAGGCTAAAGGACTTGCGATACACCTATACCGACAAGACTTGTAATGGCGTTGGTGCTGTTTTAACGCTGAAAATACCATATTTTCAGCGTTAAAAGATGAACCCACAAACTTGTAATCTAGGTGAGATAGATTTAGTAACATATAAAGCCATATGTGAAAAAAATGTGTAATATAACTAAATGTACATCTTGATTTTTAAAGAATTTGTCACTTTCTCAATGTATCCTCTATCTTTTTTCTTTCAAATCACTTTGACCTGCTGTTAAAATATTCAACAGATTGAAAATTCAAAATGATTATGTTTGACACCTCAGTAAAAATAGTCTAGAAATTGATATAGATACTGCATTAAATATGAAAAATCTCAGCTGGCTATGTTAAATTCCATCCATCCTTCTAAGCTCGTACTTATATTACCTTCAACTATGATCCCTCCGTAGCTAGTTATTTATGCAAAGACACCAATATAGAAATACATTGTAGTACATAGAGCAATGCTAAATTATAAATACATCATTTAATCAGGAGCCAATAGCCATAATAAGATGCTGAAAGGTGTGTTTACAGCAACTGATTTATTATTATTTTTTTAACATAAAATACATTTTAATCATATGGAAATCAAATCATGTTTTAAAAAGGACAATGACTATTTTAGCAGAGAATCTTGCCAATGTAGGGAGTAGTGAGTGCTTAGAACTGGGTGCCAGAAGAAATGTGGCAATATTTTGAAGAGATTTCATATAACAAAGAATTATTTAACACATAAAAAATAATTGCTGAACAGTTTTACAAGCATCACCATTTTTCTGAGGGAGGCATAAAATGAACATCTTTTGTCTGCCCTCTAGCAACTTCACACAAATGTGACAGATGCTAGGTGCAGCCTTATAGAAGCTCCACTATCAGTTGTGTTTTATTCTATCTCTAAGCAGGGTTACGATCTGTGTGACACAAAAATACTACAAAAGAGGAGGGTCATAGGTGGTGTAAAACAAACAAATATACAATTAACTGAAACTTACAGATTTTAAAAAACCCAAATTGTTTGTAAATTATTTATTGTATGTTTAACATACACCAAACAAAATCCCTAAGCTTCCTCCAAACCAAAAATTGCTGTTTTTAAAGGCACAGTAAAGTCAAAATTAAACTTTCATGATTTACAGTAGGAGCCCTGTATCCATGGGGGATAGGTTTCAAACCCCCAAGTGGTTGCCTGAAACAGGTGATTGTAGCAAACACTACTATACTGTTACTAAGTAATTAACGGCTGGATTGTGTACTGCATTGTTTCTCAACCATGTTGCTTAAGTATCAACAATAGGGCAGGTTTTTATTATAGCTGAACCAGTGCACAGGTGATATACTCATCTGATGGGTTAGAGCAGGTTAGTAACCATGGTGTTACTGATCAGCTGATTACTTCACCTGTGCACTGGTTCAGCTATAATGAAGACCTGGCCTGTTGTGGTTACTTGAGGACCTCGGTAGAGAAACACTGGTGTACTGTATACATTGTGATAAGCTAGACAAAGGGGTGATTAATATCTCGGGCGGGACCGTACAAGACTTCTATAAACAGTGCACAATTTAAATTATGAATGTTTACTGTACATATTCGGACCACTGTCAACCGCGGTGAAGTGAAAACGGGGTAAGTGAAACAATGGATATGGAGGTTAGCCTGAATAAAGAGGATTAATTTTAAGCAACTTTCCAATTTAATTTAGTATCTAATTTGTTTTCTTCCTTTGGCATTCTTTGTTGAAAAGCATTCCTAGTAGGAGCTAGGTATAGATTGGTGGCTGTATAATATATATATATATATATATATATATATATATATTCCTTTTTCTTATTGACTTGCCTGATGTGTTCAGTTAGCTCCCGATAGTGCATTGCTTCACCTTTAGAAAATGGTATGCTTTATTGTAACCATAAAAGCAAAAATTGTTTTAATGTCATTTTAATAAAAGCTGCATTCAGAAATATTCAACCAAGGGAACCGATTTCATCGCAGTCTAAGTTAAAGGAACTATGTGTAAGGTATTTAAATCATAGGAATGGCCAGTCAAGCATGACAATCTTGTGTTTTCTGGAGCCTCTGATCCTAGGTACAAATAATTTTGCTGAAGCTACTGTAGCTGATCCAGAAGCTTAACTTAAATTTTACTAAATCCATGAGTGTAGTAAAAAGTACCCACCAGTGATGAAAACAGTTTTTCCTTCATACAGTTGGTGAGAGTCCACACTCCATTACTTTTGAGAATGACTCTTTCCTACCACTAGGAGAAGGCAAAGATTCCCAAACTCCAGGAACAGTATAAACCCCTCCCACCTCATTGGCAACTCAATCTTGTCTTTGTCTCTGCCTCACAAACCTTCCATAGTTGTTTTGGGTACTTGTATTTTGCATCATCTTATAGATCTACATATACTCCTATTACATATCCTCTGCTTAAATGTTTCAGTACTGGTTTGGCTTTCTACGGGTTTCTAATAGTAGATGACTGTCTGTTGGTAAGTATCATATTTTTATTTATATGACACTCTGTAGCCTTGTTTGGGCAATTACAGATATATATTTATCATGTATATAGCCTTGAGACAGAATTGGTATATTTACTGTCACTTCCCTTTAATTTTTTTGCGTTTGTCAGATTTTTTTTTTTTTTTTTTACTGTAGCCTTTGGGTCTTTGCATGTTGGGATAACACACGTATGCTCTCAGGTTTGCACACATCGGGGTTTCGCACACTAGTTTTTTTTCCTGCACTTCAGCTTTCAGGTCTGTGCACGTCGACTTCACACATATGCTCTTTAGTAGGTGCACATCTGGTTTTCGGCTCGTTAATCTACTTATAATTAGTTTAGTTTTCCATGTGAACTCTTACTCAGTTGAGCACTAAACAAGCTTTGGGTGTGGAGTCTACTTGTCTCCTACTTTATTTTTATTTCGGTTTAGCGTGCCTTGTCCTAGTAGGTTTAATAAGCTTCTTTAGGAGGGAGTTAGTTTATCCTTTCCTCTAGAGCTTTTTTTGTGGGGATATAATTGTGTTTTTTTCTACTAGTTATAGTTAAATATTATAATGAAGCATTTTGATTCTGTCCTTAAATCTACCTTAAAATCTAAGTTTTATGAAAACTTTCCTATCAATGTTAAATGTGTTTATTGTTAAAAGGCTGAGATATTTTCTCCAGCTTATTCATGTGACTCATGTTTAAATGTGTTAATGCATTTAGACCAACCTATTGCAACTTCAATGGGTATTATTGTTCCTTCTGTTTGTTCTTTACAGGGGATAATTTTTCTAGTCATGAAGCTACTTTATCCTTAGTGGAAGAGATTTGGTTATGTTGTTCAGAGATTTACCTCTGTTCATGAATCTAATATTTAAACCTATTTGTTAATATTGATCATATTTTGTTCTCTTTTTAAGAAACTTTATTTACTTTTAAGGTTAAGGTCCTAAAGTAAATAGGGATAAGCCATTTTTTTTTAAATTCTATTTTTTATTCCTATGGTTAAATCCCCTGACATATTTCCTATCCCTGATGTAGTCTCTTAAATTATTCCAGAAATTGGGTTTAGCCAAGTATTTCTTTTTAATCCTTCTGTAGGTTTAAGAAAATGTGTCCGTTTTCAGATTCCAATATTCAATTTTGGAAACTATTCCTAAATTGATGGGGGCTGTTTCTACTCTGGCTTTTCATTTCTCTATTTCCTTTGGGGATTATAATCCTCCCAAAGGAGGGTTTTTTAAGCAGGTTATATTTTTAAATCAGTAGTATCTATTACTGATATGGCTGTTGTTTTTTTCTATTACTGTTTAATAATCTTTCTGAACAGTTTTTTGATGATTCTGCTAGTTAAATTTTTTTTTAAACCTTTGTTGCAAATGTGCTTATGATTTACAGGGAAGAAAATTTTGTTTTTGACAAAATGTTCACTACGAATATTTCATTAAAATAAATGTAAATGTTTCAAAGCTACAGGTGAAAATCTCTCTGCCGTTTGGTCTGGGTTCAACTCTCAGAATATTTTCCTAGGTCTTGGAACCTTTTGTGTCTGCTATCAGAACTCAGGGTACTGCAGTTTTTCCTTTTCTGGATGATATTTTGGTTCAAACTTCATCTTTTTATTTAGCAGATTCTCTCACCATCCAATTGTTGTTTTTTTCAGCATTATAGTTGGAAAAATCTTTGACTAAGATTGTTGTTTCTCAGATTCAGTTTTCATAAATCTTTCCTTGACAGTTTTTATGAATATGAAGCCAGTATCTGTTTATCTATTCCTTCTCTTTCTTTCTTTTCCTCAGTTGCTTGGAGGTGTTAGGTTGTGTTGGTGGCTTCAGATGCTGTTCCATTTGCTCGCTTTTTCATAAAGCCTCTTCAGCTTCGGCAGCGGTCTTAGTCTATTTCATCTAGATTTTAGATTGAGCCAGTATCTGTCCTGGTGCTGTATCATCAGTTTTTTTTTTGCCGGAAGCTTCTTTTGTTCATCCTACTGGATCTGTATTCTTTACAGATGCAAGTTTTTCAGGATGGGGGGCCGTCTGGGGGTCTCAGAGAGTGCAAGGTTTTTTTTTGTTTACTGCGGGGCAAGTTTTCTGTTTTAATATTTTTGAACTCCAAGCAATTTTCCTTTATAATTGGCCTCAATTGGAAAGGGAATCTTGTCTCTGATTTCAGTTAGACTTTGTATCAGCAGTAGAATATCCACATCTTCAAGGGGGAAGTCTCAGTTTCCTGGCCAAGAGGGAAGCATTGTGAATTATTTCCAAAAAAGTTAATTGTTATCTATTTTCTGTTGTTCATATTCCTAGAGTGATCTTCTGGAAATCAGTATTTCTAAGTTGTTCATCTTAGCATCCAGGACAGTGGTCTCATCATCTGGATATTATCTATCAGATAGTGGATCTTTGGGGTCTCTCAGAGATAGATCTGATGGTGTTTTGTTTTATTCTATGACTTTCCAGGTACTGTGTGAGGTCCATGTATCCTCAAGCAGTGTTTGTAGTTGCTTAGGTAGTTCCTTGGTCATTTCAACTAACATGTTTTTTTCTACCTATGGTTCTTCTTTCAAGAGGGTTGCCTATTTAATATAGAGGGAGGGACTGTGATTCTATTTTCAATTTGGTCTCGCAAGTTTTTGTTATGTAAATTTAGTTCAGATGTCTAGTTGCCCTTTTTTTGGGTCTCTTCCTTTGCATTACAGATTTTTGACTCAAATCTAAGCCTTGTTACTTGGCATTTGAATGAATAGTTCTTAAGCAAAAAGGGTTCTCTGATTCTGTTATTGAGCCGCTGTTACAGGTTTGTGAGCTTGTATTCAGGAAGTTTTATTTAAGACAAGTTTTATTTCAGACATTCATGACTTTTTTCTAGCTTTGGCTAGAGTTAGTCTATTGTTAAACCAGTTTCTCCTTCTAGGAGTCTTATTTTAGTTTGGCGATTTTTTGCAGGCATCTCTTTTTAAGACTATGCATTAGGTTTTGTTTCTTTTGCCTGTTTTTTTTTGTTTGTTTGTTTGTTTGTTTGTTTTTTGATAGACTCAGTTTTCTGAGTTGTCTGCTCTTTTATGTGTTCTTCCTTATCTTATTTTTTTAGGATAAGGCAGTTTCTTAGGACTATATTTCATTTTTTTTCCTGGTGTTATTTCTTTTGTCTGTATCCAACTGGAATTTGTTGCTTAGGTGTCAAAGTAATATATTGACACTACTGTAGGTTTCAGACAGACTTTCAGACAGACTTCTATTTTTTTTTGTTGTTTTTTTTCTGGGTACAGAAAAGGGAAGTATACTTCTGCCATTCCTTGGTCTTCTTAGTTGAGACTTCTGTTCCGCTTGGAACTGATTTTTGCTCTTGAGGTGTTGCGTTCCTATTACAAGTTCCAAAAAAAACGTATTTTGCGCTATCATTAACCCGAATAGTGCGAAAAAACAAACTTAATTTATTGTGCATTTATTCCCCCATAAAGATCAATGGAGAAAAAGAATTGAAAAAAACCTAACACCCGAGATTGCGCAAACTCCATCCCTTTTTACATTCCCCATAGAAGCCTGTGGGAAAAAAAATATGGAAAAAAAAGCACCCATCGTGCATACAACATAGCATATTCACATTAGCAAATATGAAAGATTTACAGTAAATATATAGTTAAAATATTTATTAAATATGAATATTGCATAAATGTTTTATCATGTTTTTATCTGCTTAATGGCAAAGGGCTATAATGCACTTATATACTGTATATATACATATATATGTACATATGTTTTTATATGCATGCATATATAACTGTAAATACATATACTGTATGCACATATAAATACATTAATATATATTTACACATATATGCATACAATAGATCTTTAGCAATGTATATATACAGGGAGTGCAGAATTATTAGGCAAGTTGTATTTTTGAGGATTAATTTTATTATTGAACAACAAAATGTTCTCAATGAACCCAAAAAACTCATTAATATCAAAGCTGAATAGTTTTGGAAGTAGTTTTTAGTTTGTTTTTAGTTATAGCTATTTTAGGGGGATATCTGTGTGTGCAGGTGACTATTACTGTGCATAATTATTAGGCAACTTAACAAAAAACAAATATATACCCATTTCAATTATTTATTTTTACCAGTGAAACCAATATAACATCTCAACATTCACAAATATACATTTCTGACATTCAAAAACAAAACAAAAACAAATCAGTGACCAATATAGCCACCTTTCTTTGCAAGGACACTCAAAAGCCTGCCATCCATGGATTCTGTCAGTGTTTTGATCTGTTCACCATCAACATTGCGTGCAGCAGCAACCACACCCTCCCAGACACTGTTCAGAGAGGTGTACTGTTTTCCCTCCTTGTAAATCTCACATTTAATGATGGACCACAGGTTCTCAATGGGGTTCAGATCAGGTGAACAAGGAGGCCATGTCATTAGATTTTCTTCTTTTATACCCTTTCTTGCCAGCCACGCTGTGGAGTACTTGGACGCGTGTGATGGAGCATTGTCCTGCATGAAAATCATGTTTTTCTTGAAGGATGCAGACTTCTTCCTGTACCACTGCTTGAAGAAGGTGTCTTCCAGAAACTGGCAGTAGGACTGGGAGTTGAGCTTGACTCCATCCTCAACCCGAAAAGGCCGCACAAGCTCATCTTTGATGATACCAGCCCAAACCAGTACTCCACCTCCATCTTGCTGGTGTCTGAGTCGGACTGGAGCTCTCTGCCCTTTACCAATCCAGCCACAGGCCCATCCATCTGGCCCATCAAGACTCACTCTCATTTCATCAGTCCATAAAACCTTAGAAAAATCAGTCTTGAGATATTTCTTGGCCCAGTCTTGACGTTTCAGCTTGTGTGTCTTGTTCAGTGGTGGTCGTCTTTCAGCCTTTCTTACATTGGCCATGTCTCTGAGTATTGCACACCTTGTGCTTTTGGGCACTCCAGTGATGTTGCAGCTCTGAAATATGGCCAAACTGGTGGCAAGTGGCATCTTGGCAGCTGCATGCTTGACTTTTCTCAGTTCATGGGCAGTTATTTTGCGCCTTGGTTTTTCCACACGCTTCTTGCGACCCTGTTGACTATTTTGAATGAAACGCTTGATTGTTCGATGATCACGCTTCAGAAGCTTTGCAATTTTAAGAGTGCTGCATCCCTCTGCAAGATATCTCACTATTTTTGACTTTTCTGAGCCTGTCAAGTCCTTCTTTTGACCCATTTTGCCAAAGGAAAGGAAGTTGCCTAATAATT
This sequence comes from Bombina bombina, assembly GCF_027579735.1. Lineage (NCBI taxonomy): Eukaryota > Metazoa > Chordata > Amphibia > Anura > Bombinatoridae > Bombina > Bombina bombina. Next base: position 573,913,766 of record NC_069501.1, read on the forward strand.
ATGCACACCTGATATAGGGTGTTGATGTCATTAGACCACACCCCTTCTCATTACAGAGATGCACATCACCTAATATGCTTAATTGGTAGTAGGCTTTCGAGCCTATACAGCTTGGAGTAAGACAACATGCATAAAGAGGATGATGTGGTCAAAATACTCATTTGCCTAATAATTCTGCACTCCCTGTATATATATGTGTGTCTCAATGTTAAAGCCCTTTGCCTGCCTTTTTTTTCAACACCTGAGATCTCATTTTTTTGAGCCCTTATAACTTTTTTGTGCAATATGTTAATATGAGTGAAACTGCACTTTGTAATGTATTTTTTAAGTGTTTTGTTTAAGTTTTTAGTTTCGAAAAACAGTAAACCACAACTCTGAAATCACGGAAAGGATTGAAGCGTAAAGTGCGATTGCGCTTCACTTGTAATATCAAAAAATTAAAATGGCTCACAAAAACACAATTGGGCTAGTGCAAAATCATTTGCGTCTCACTTGTAATATAGCCATTTATGTTTAATTGATTGTGGACTCCACTGCTTGTGTATTAGTTCCCAGGAGTAATGGATAATGAACTCTCACCACCTGTATGAAAGAAAACATAATTTATGCTTACCTGATAAATTAATTTATTTCATGGTGGTGAGAGTTCACAAGACCCCACCCTGTGTTTTCTGGTGTTGATTTTTTCTAACGCACATTTTTTCCTTGATCCTACTTGTTTGCTCTTGATTCTTTTCCTGTCTCTTTGGCTTGACTATGCATCAGACTGAGTTGCCAGTGGAAGGGGTTTAATGGAGTTCCTGGAATTTGGGAATGTTTGCCTTCTGCTAGTGTTAGGGAAGAGTAATTCTCAGGAGTAATGGATTGTGGAAGCTCACCACCATGAAATAAATTAATTTATCAAGTAAGCATAAATTATGTTTTCTGCTCCTGAACTTCTGATCCATTACTATTTGAGCCCCTGACACTGTCACCCAGCTCCCATGTGGTGCTTTGGCACTTGACATGCTAATAACTACTAGTGTACTTAGTCTTACTGCAGGTTTACAATAACTAGGTTACCCGTGTACAGCATCCCTATTAGTTGGGATATGGGGACTTGGCTAGTATTACATAGACCATCATAAGACCACATTTAAAGGGAAAGTCTAGTCAAAATTAAATGTTCATGAATCAGATAGGGCATGAGATTTTTTTTTTTTTAATATCTTTATTTAATATCCAACAGAGTATACACTTTGATCTATATATATATATAGTCAAAGACAAAAAAAAAGAGAGGCACACCTTACAGGGTGACTAAGTACTTCCTTTAACAAATAAAAACAAAAAAGTACCACCTTCTGGACTTAAATCTAAATATAATGCAGTGCCTTTCCTTATTGCTCCACCTCTAGCAGTAGAACACAACCCAGCCTGGCAAAGCTTTGTTGGACCTACCTAAGGTGTTATATAAACTAATCTTTGTCTCAACAAAAAAACAGTTATACTACTCTGTTGGTATGTTTTTGTAGCTTTCTTGTTCCAACATCAACAAAACAAATAGACAGACAAACAAACATACAAGCAAAAAAAAGACCAGTACAAAACAAACCCGAACAAAAACAAAGCAAAACTGAACAAACAAACAAACAAACAAACAAACAAACAAACAAACAAACAAACAAAAAGGATAGGAGTGAGGATGCAGCTAGTAGACCCCTTACCATAGACCCAAAATAACAAGTTCTGAATTTCTAAATGGATATATTATATGGTCAATTTCACTGAGAGGAAGAGTTTTAATAAAAAAATGACCATTTCAGAAAAAATTCAGCGATGTCATGTTCATCATTTAAGTGGGTATCTATCTGTTCTAGAAAGCATTGTTTCTTTAAACAATTCTTAACCTCCGGAATACTGGGGGTAGCTCTCCCTTTCCATTTAAAATTAAATATCTAGCTGCAAGAATAGCCTTATTGATAATCTTATTCTCAGGAGTAATGGATTGTGGAAGCTCACCACCATTAAATAAATTAATTTATCAAGTAAGCATAAATTATGTTTTCTGCTCCTGAACTTCTGATCCATTACTCTGTGAGCCCCTGACACTGTCACCCAGCTCCCATGTGGTGCTTTGGCACTTGACATGCTAATAACTACTAGTGTACTTAGTCTTACTGCAGGTTTACAATAACTAGGTTACCCGTGTACAGCATCCCTATAAATTGGGATATGGGGATGTGGCTAGTATTACACAGACCATCAAGAGACCACATTTAAAGGGAAAGTCTAGTCAAAATGAAATGTTCATGAATCAGAAAGGGCATGAGATTTTAAACAACTTTATACATTATACAGTAAGCCTACTGATAGAAATTCTATACTCAGTGCTAATAGTTGCCATCCCCTGTCATTATTGAAAGGCATTGTTAAATCTCAGATGATACGAACCATCCATAATAATTCTGATAAAGTCTCCCAGCTCACAGGGATGAAAGAAAAATTCATCCAGAGAGGTTAAAAAGCACAGATTGTAAACACAACCATACAAGAGGTACAGGACCTCACACAGGAGGAATTGATTAACAAACACAATGACCGTACTAAGATGGGAGATTATCGATTGATGTTTGTTACAACTTTCTCCCCGAATACAACCGCTACTGGTAAAATCCTGAAACAACATTGGCCTCTTATGACATCGGACCCTAAACTGGGATACACTCAGAACCTTAACCCGATGGTGGGGTATAGATGAGGTACTAACCTAAGGGACCTTCTGGTCAAGACAGACCCAAAGAACAGCTACCTCACCAAGCCTAAGGAAAACATCAAAGGGTGCAACAGATGTTTGGGATGCACTACGTGTAATGGCCTAATTGTTACCAAAGTGTTCCATCATCTGCATACTAATAAACTATACACGATCCGACATTCTTTATCCTGCACTACTCTGTTGTGTATATGCTCTTTTGCCCGTGTGCAAGAGTTTACATCGGCAAGACACAAGGAACCCTACATGAATGGATGGCCAACAATAGGCTGGCTATACACCAGGCCTTGAAGAACAAAAAGTCTGACCAACCAGTTGCACGTCACTGTGCGGAGATGGGGCATTCTGTGTTGTCCATTAGATACATCATAATTGACCATATACCGAGGTTGGATCGAGGCGGTGAGAGGAACAAGGCTCTTCTCATCTGTGAAACTTGATGGATGTACCAACTGGGTACCATATATCTGGGGGGCCTAAATTCGGCTCCGGATTTTAAGATTCAAATCTAGTCCCTATTGTGTTACATACCTGGGGTGCATTAAACTGTACAAAATTCCTGCTGGTACCTTTTGGACAGATTAGGGGCCTGTAGTGGGGTTGTAAGACCACACATATGTTACCATAATCTGTAGAAGGAGTGTGATGGATGAGTAATGTCGCCTCCCGCTCTCACCGGGTATAAGGATCAGTTGAGGTCACTCTCTTATTGATATATGTGAATATTTATATACATAGATATACACAAAAAAGGGAAATTATTGATTAGAACTTATACCGGTCATAAGGGGTGACACACGGAGTGTAACATACCTGGAGTGCAGGGGAGATAGTAGCGCAAAATCTAACTTATAGCACAATTAACGCTTAAGCGGGAGCGTTATTTTATGCTCCACTCATAATCTAGCCCTAAATGTACATACGGCTAAAAATATTTTTTTGCAATACTGACCCTAGATAACTATGGGATTAAACACATAGGTGAAGTCCTTCTTTGGGAGTTAGAAACCTTGTAGCTCCTCAGCAGAACAAAACTGAGAATTGACAAGGTGATATGACTGTTGCTTTTAATTGGCTGCTCAAGCTTTGCTGCTTCTAAATGGGACTTTACCTATGTGTTTAACTGTTTTGCAAGAGTTAAAAATATAGGAGTAAATTACAACCAAGTTGATTACGTTTTTTGGCTGTTTTTGGCTCCCAGTATGCCTTAACTATAAGAATGCAAACAATGACATTATTCTCGTATTTGAAAAATATCAGATTGGATATTGCAAAAGTCAGAAATATTCAAACAAAATGAACCATACAGCAAAGCTCCAGGATAAAACTTTATAAAAGCGATAACAGCATTAATAAATCCTACATGGAGTAGAGATTAAAAATTAAGATGTAGCCTTTATTTCAGCTCATCACAAAATACAGCAATAGAACAGAAGTATAGACACATGATAGCACTGGTCTTACGTATTTTGGTGGTATGCCTTAATCATAGACCACTGCCATACATGAGATGCATCAATTCAAATACAAAGCGGTATCTTTTTATTGGTTAGCTACAAATAAAACCAAACCAATCAGAGATAACTATTGACTATAGCTAACCTCCAATACAAAACAACTGTTACACATAAATTACTAAATACAGAGAGAACAACTCAGGTTTCAAAGCTGTTATAATATACATTATATACTTATTAGATTCTCAATTTAATATTGAACCAAATAAGGAAATTTTTTGGTTAGGATGTTTGTTGCACATTTGTATTTTTTGTGTATTGATTTGGTTAGAGTTATAAAGCTTGTCTGTGTCTTACTTGGTACTATTGTGATCATTTTGATTTATATTTTTTTTTTCATGTTTATCCGATATCAAGCAAGAATTTTGGAAAGATTGGAATCAGTCAGTAAAGATCAGTAATGCAATAATTACATGGTCTAACAAATTAGAGCATATCATTTTGAATTAGAATGTCCCTTTAAAAATAAGTGTTTCTCTATGGCTACTTAAAATAAGCCCAGCAATGAACAACTATAATGTAAGTGTAGAGCCATAAAGGCTTGGAGCATCTTAAGGGTTTTGGCCTGTGGGGCAAGGAAATTGGAGGATTGTGTATTTGCAACTATGTTGCAGTTCAGGGGATGTAGACAGACTTGCCTTTTATAAGCAGGAACTGTACCAGGCCTGATCCTCTTCTCTGGAAGATCTGCAAGTTACCCTCCCTCCCAGATGTTAAGGATGGCGACTTCAGTATTTATGACTTTCATAGTGTTGCTATCTTTTTTTAGCATGGCTCAGATATGGTTACTTGTGCTAGTCTTTGTAAGCAAGTGGCCGTTAAGATTTTGCTCTCCCTAGATCCATTAACCAGTTAAAATGGCCAGGTGATGTGTGGGGCCCTCTAAAGGTTAGAGAACCTACAACACTCTACCAGTGGGAGGTTGTGACCTTTGTTGATGTAAGAGATGTTGAGAGGAGTGATGGCCAGGCTACTGGGAAGAGGCAGATACAGCAGGCGGTGGCCTGGAGTGCCCTTCCCCTCCTTTAAAGTAGATCATGAGAACTCCGGAAACCACATTGCCTCTGTTTGGGTGGAGCATGCTCCTAGCAGCCTCCAGTGGAGCCGTTAACCTTTGACTGTTCTGAGTATTTAAAAGCTCACTTGCAGAGGCGTAACTAGAAACCACAGGGCCCAGGTGAAAGAATCCAAGCAGCCCTCCTCCACAAAAAAAGTGAATTTAATACATTTTGCTTTTCAACATTTAACACAGAAAAAAACAACATTTTTGTGTTTTCTGTATACACGCATTTATAGCTGAATGTGCTGTATACACACACAAACACACACACACACACACACACACACACACACACACACACATATATATATATATATATATATATATATATATATATAACTGTGCTGTATACACACAAATATATAGCTGACTGTGCTGCCAAAAAAAACAATGGGAAGATCTTCCGGCTGAGCTGCACCAATGGATCTATTTTTTGGTGAGCTGCGGCAGCCGACTGAGACTCTGTGTAACCCACCTGATATGAGTAGCAGGCAGGCAGGTCAGGCAGATGAATAAAAAAAAACAAAAAACATTTTTTTGCTGAAGACAGCTGGGGACCGTTGCTGTCGCGAACTCTGCATCCCTGGTAGTTCCACCCCTGCTCACTTGCCGCCATTCTAGGATATAAATGTATCTTTAGTAAATGCGACTGGCATCCAGTCTTTTCTTCCACCCTGCTATCTCTGTGTTTCTTCTTATGATTGGTAAGTTTATGACTTTGTGTTAAGGTATGGGTGATAACTTTACTCTGGGAGTGACCACATAAGGCTTATAATCCCTTATGATTATCTATTTGTGTATTCATGATTTTGGAATATAACTGCAAACCATTCCGAGAAATACAATTTGCAAAGAAAATACATGGTGACTATGAAGGTTCAGTAGGTTTTAAAAGACTGTCACATGCCTGTCACCTGAAAAAATGTCACTTTAAAAAACATGGCATGTCAATTTGCATCTGAAAAATGATAACATTGTTAGATTTCATAATCTTATACAGTCAACATAATATAATAATGTTACTTTAATGGAGCAAAATTGTGTTGCAGACTTATCAAAGGATTACTTATATTCAACATTATCACCCCACATTTATTAAAAGAGGATAATTTACTATATGAAAGCAACATAAAATACATATTAGCTTTCTAGCTATTTGGGAGCATAATTTTATTTTGCAGATTTATTATATTATTAGGCATGGTCATGCATCATTTGCTTCCAAAATTGTTTTGATTCCTTAAGCAAATGAAATTGCTAAAGATTACTTTTTATTATATATTTTTTTTGTATTAATCTGGTAAGACAAATTATTTAACATTTCAGGGCCTCCATTACATATAGAGCGTCGCCCGCAAAAGCCGGCGATGACGTTTTTTGCGCGTTTCTGGTATTACATATACAGCGTAGCATACAAGTTACGCCCGTATATTTCACCCGTCGCTCGCAATTTTTACTCCCTTAAAGGTAACATGGGACTGCGTCGTAAATCGGTATCCAATATCCAGCGCAAGGCCTTACGTGGTGAAAATGGAGAAATCTTACTCCATTTTCACCTCGCCATAAAATGCAGCATAAGCAGGCCTTGCACTGAGTATGGGAGCACCGTAACTCCCTAAAATGCCTGCAAAAAAAAAACTAACACCTAACGCATGCGCAATGTCTATCTACCTGTCAACCGCAATCCTCCACCGCAATAACTACTAAAGTGTATTAACCCCTAAACCGCCATAGCCCACACTGCAATAAACCTATTCTATTATTAACCCCTAAACAGCCATAGCCCACACCGCAATAAACCTATTCTATTATTAACCCCTAAACCGCCATAGCCCAAATAGCCTATTAAATCTATTAACCCCTAATCTGCCGCCGCCAACGTCGCCGCCACTATAATAAAGTTATTAACCCCTAAACCTAAGTCTAACCCTAACACCTCCCTAACTTAATTATTATTTAAATAAATCTAAATAATATTACTATTATTAACTAAAGTATTCCTATTTAAAACTAAATACTTACCTATAAAATAAACCCTAAGATAGCTACAATATAATTAATAATTACATTGTAGCTATTTTAGGATTTATTTTTATTTTACAGGCAACTTTGTATTTATTTTAACTAGGTACAATAGCTATTAAATAGTTAATAACTATTTAATAGCTACCTAGTTAAAATAATTAAAAAAATCACCTTTAAAATAAATCCTAACCTAAGTTACAAATACACCTAACACTACACTATCATTAAATAAATTAAATTAATTAACTACATTTAGCTAAAATTAAATACAATTAACTAAAATAAAATAAAGTACAACCCCCCCCCCCCCCCACTAAATTACAGAATTTTTTTTTTTACAAGATGTTTAAACTAATTACACCTAATCTATGCCCCTAATAAAATAAAAAAGCCCCCCAAAATAATAAAATGCCCTACCCTATACTAAATTACAAATAGCCCTTAAAAGGGCCTTTTGCGGGGCATTGCCTCAAAGTAATCAGCTCTTTTACCTGTAAAAATAAATTACAATACCCCCCCAACATTACAACCCACCACCCACACACCCCTACCCTAAAACCCACCCAATCCCCCCTTAAAAAAAACCAACACTACCCCATTGAAGATCACCCTACCATGAGCCGTCTTCACCCAGCCGGGCACAAGTGGTCATCCGATCTGGGCAGAATTCTTCATCCGATGGGGCAGAGTTCAATCCGATTGGCTGATTGGATCAGCCAATAGAATGCAAGGTCAATTCTATTGGCTGATCCAATCAGCCAATTGGATTGAACTTCAATCCGATTGGCTGATTAAATTAACCAATCTGATTTATCATACCTTAATTTCAATTGGCTGATATAATCCTATCAGCCAATCAGAATTCAAGGGACACCATCTTGGATGACGTAATTTAAAGGAACCGTCATTCGTCGTTAGTCTGTCGTGCTGGAAGGATGCTCCGCGCCGGATGTCTTCAAGATGGAGTCGCTCCTCATCGGATGGAAGAAGATAGAAGATGCCGCTTGGTTGAAGACTTCTGCTGGTCTGGATGTCCTCTTCTGCCCGGATCGGATGACCACTTGTGCCCGGTTGGGGGAAGACGGCTCAAGGTAGGGTGATCTTCAATGGGGTATTGTTAGTTTTTTTTAAGGGGGGATTGGATGGGTTTTAGAGTAGGGGTGTGTGGGTGGTGGGTTGTAATGTTGGGGGTTATTGTAATTTTTTTTACAGGTAAAACAGCTGATTACTTTGGGGCAATGCCCCGCAAAAGGCCCATTTAAGGGCTATTTGTAATTTAGTATAGGGTAGGGCATTTTATTATTTTGGGGGGGCTTTTTTATTTTATTAGGGGGCTTAGATTAGGTTAATTAGTTTAAACTTCTTGTATTTTTTTTCTGTAATTTAGTGGGGGGTTTTTGTACTTTAGTTTATTTTAGTTAATTGTATTTAATTTTAGCTAATTGTAGTTAATTAATTTAATTAATTTAATGATAGTGTAGTGTAAGGTGTATTTGCCTTTTAAGGGCTGGTAAGGCAAAAGAGCTGTTTTCTTTTTATTTTAGAATAGGGTAGGGCATTTTTTTTATTTTGGGGAGCTTTGTTATTTTTTTAGGGGGCTTAGAGTAGGTGTAATTAGTTTAAAATTATTGTAATCTTTTTTTATTTTTTGTAATTTAGTGTTTGTTTTTTTTATAATTTAGTGTTTGTTTGTTTTTGTAATTTAGTTTAGTTGATTTAATTGTAGATAATTGTAGATAGTTTATTTAATTAATTTATTGATAGTGTAGTGTTAGGTTAAATTGTAACTTAGGTTAGGATTTATTTTACAGGTAATTTTGTAATTATTTTAACTAGGTAGCTATTAAATAGTTATTAACTATTTAATAGGTATTGCACCTAGTTAAAATAAATACAAAGTTGCCTGTAAAATAAAAATAAATCCTAAAATAGTTACAATGTAATTATTAATGCTATTGTAGCTATCTTAGGGTTTATTTTATAGGTAAGTATTTAGTTTTAAATAGGAATACTTTAGTTAATAATAGTAATATTATTTAGATTTATTTAAATAATAATTAAGTTAGAGGGTGTTAGGGTTAGACTTAGGTTTAGGGGTTAATAACTTTATTATAGTGGAGGCGACATTGGCGGCGCAGATTAGGGGTTAATAGATTTAATAGGCTATGTGGGCTATGGCGGTTTAGGGGTTAATACTAGAATAGGTTTATTGTGGTGTGGGCTATAGCGGTTTAGGGGTTAATAATTTAGTTATTACTTGCGGTGTGGGCTATGGCGGTTTAGGGGTTAATACATTTATTATTAGCAGTGAGAGGGCGGATTGCGAATATAGGGGTATACGTGTCGGGCTTATTTTTGGGAGGCGTGTTAGACAGTTACGGGAGATTTAAAATTTTAGTTAGTTTTCTTAGGCGCCGGCAGTTTCTAAAGTGCCGTAAGTCACTGGCGACTCCAGAAATGTGTAGTTACGCTTATTTCTGGACATCGCTAGTTTATCAGACTTACGGCACTTTAGGAACTGCCGGCGGGGTATATGTAATACTCCGATATGTGAGGTGAAATTACGGACGGCGTGGGTTCCCTCGCTTGCGCCGAAGCCTACGCCTTATATCGGATCACGCCCCAGGTGTATAATAATGTCAATGTAAATTGTAGTCAGTTTTTAGCATATCTGTCTATTTTCATACATTAGATTAGTGTAAAAAAAACATTCATAGTAAAGTTTACAAATCAGCATTATATTGTATATACTTTCTTGCAGTTAATGTATGTTTAGCAGTTTGGTAGAAATATAAATGCATTGTTTGGTCCTGTAGTGTTATTAGTTAAAGGGATAGTAAAGTCCAAACTAAACTTTTATGATTCAGATAGGGCATGTCATTTTAAACAGCTTTCTATTTTACTTTTATCATCACATTAGCTTTGTTCTCTTGTTATTCTTAGTTGAAAGCGAAACCTAGATAGGCTCATATGCTAATTTCTAAGTACTTGAAGGCCGCCTCTTATGTGAATGCATTTGACAGTTTTTCACAGCTAGAGGAGCGTTAGTTCATGTGTTTCATATAGATAACATTGTGCTCATGCACATGAAGTTATTTTAGAGTTAGCACTAATTGCCTGAAATGCAAGTCTATCAAAAGATCTGAGATAAGGAGGCAGTCAGCAGAAGCTTAGATACAAGGTAATTACAGAGGTAAAAAGTATATTTCTATAAGAGTGTTGGTTATGCAAAACCAAGGAATGGTAAATAAAGGGATTATCTATCTTTTTAAACAATAACATTTTTGGTGTTTACTATCCCTTTAAAGGGGCCAGTTCAAGACATTGCATCCTCTGGGTCCATGGATGAAATAACATACCCCAACTCTCTGTCCACTACACCATAGTCAGAATGTTCAAAGATTAAAGTTCAGCAGATTTAAATTTCCCACAAGGACATGCTGACACCCAGTGGATGATTGACTCCATATGAGAGTCATTTCTCTGAATAAAAAAACACTAAAAGCCAGAATATGCTCTCTCTAGCTGTCATATACTGCCTGGATTCCATGGTTGCACTTTCTTCGATTATTGAGATGACTCTATATGTGTAACCTAATATATCCTGTGTTTTTAGTCTCAAGATAGGGGACTCTTTTCAAATACACAAACAGCTAGATTACGAGTTTGGCGTTATGAGTGAAAAAGCAGCGTTATGCTTCATAAAGCTGCTTTTTCCCTACCTCTGCTATTACACGTCTTGCAGGTATATCTGTACCGCACACTTTTTTGGACGTCATGCAACGTCAGTACCACACTTTAAGAAAAGCCCTTTTTCAATGGGACTTCCATAGCACCCGTATTACGAGTTTTGCCTGGGAGGCCAAAAAGTGAGCGGTACACCCTATACCGACAAAATTCGTACCACCATCTAAAGTCAGTAGTTATGAGTTTTACGCTACAAAGCTGTAGCATAAAACTCATAACTAAACTGTCACAAAGTAAACTAACACCCATAAACTACCTATTAACCCCTAAACCGAGGCCCTCCTGCATCGCAAACTAATCCCTAATCTGCCGTCCGCCAACTCCGCCGCTATAATAAACCTATTACCCCCTAAACCTAAACCTAACCCTAACGTAACCCTTACCCTAACATCCCCTAACTTAAATATAATTAAAATAAATCTAAATAAAACCTACTATTAATAATATTTACCTGTAAAATAAACCCTAAAATAGCTACAATATAACTAATAGTTACATTGTAGCTAGCTTAGGTTTTATTTTTATTTCACAGGCAAGTTTGTATTTATTTTATAATTATTAAGTAGTTATTAACTATTTACTAACTACCTAGTTAAAATAAATACAAACTTACCTGTAAAATAAAACCTACACCTAACATTACAATAAAATTAAATAAATTAAATTAACAAAATACAATTATCTAAATTACAAAAAGAAAAAAAATATTTATTTTAACCTTCTCTGGTGAGTGCATTCCACTGAATATTTGCCATGAGTCAATTATATTCCACTTTTTTTAGACCCTTCCCTTTAAAGGATTGTTGTGGAGGAATGCTGAAAAGCTGTTGAACCATGATCTAAAAAGTTCTGCACCACCATTATATAAAGAAATGTTTGCTTATGAAACATGAAGCTGAGTTATCCAAATGCATGTTATAACTTATAATGATGCTGGTGGTCATTAGTTCACTAATTGTATGAGATTATATTGTTTAATTGCTCTAAATTAAATTATACTGATCCTTCTAGGTTGGTTACAACAAATGCTAGATATTTAGGACACTGTTCATATTGACCCAGGCTACAAATTGTGCGGAATGGCTGAACCACTGAAAAATTGGCTTTTGCGCATGCAATAGTCAGCTCACCCGTATTACAAGTTGCGGCAGTATGGCTATACCGCTAGTGTTATAGCGTATACCACAACGATCCATTCTGCACTCAAAGGCCAGTAGTTATGGATTTTGCGAAACAAAAATGTTTCACAAAACTCATAACAAAAATGTTACAAAGTACACTAACACCCATAAACTACACTATTAACCCCTAAACCGCCACCTCACATCTCAAATACTATAATAACCTTATTAACCCCTAATCTGTCATCCACCCACATCGCCAAAACTAAATTAATGTATTAACCACTAATTCACTGCCCACCCACATTACCATCACTAAATTAAAGTATTAACCCCTAATCCACCGCCCACCCACATCACTAACCTTAAATTAAAGTATTAACCCCTAATCCATCACCCACCCATATCGCCAACACTAAATTGAAGTATTAACCCCTAATCTGCCACCCCCAGCATCACCAACACTAAATAAACCTATTAAAGGGCCACTGTAAGTAAATATTTTCTATGCCTGTTACTAACTACAGGGAGTGCAGAATTATTAGGCAAGTTGTATTTTTGAGGATTAATTTTATTATTGAACAACAACCATGTTCTCAATGAACCCAAAAAACTCATTAATATCAAAGCTGAATAGTTTTGGAAGTAGTTTTTAGTTTGTTTTTAGTTATAGCTATTTTAGGGGGATATCTGTGTGTGCAGGTGACTATTACTGTGCATAATTATTAGGCAACTTAACAAAAACAAATATATACCCATTTCAATTATTTATTTTTACCAGTGAAACCAATATAACATCTCAACAGTCACAAATATACATTTCTGACATTCAAAAACAAAACAAAAACAAATCAGTGACCAATATAGCCACCTTTTTTTGCAAGGACACTCAAAAGCCTGCCATCCATGGATTCTGTCAGTGTTTTGATCTGTTCACCATCAACATTGCGTGCAGCAGCAACCACAGCCTCCCAGAGGTGTACTGTTTTCCCTCCTTGTAAATCTCACATTTGATGATGGACCACAGGTTCTCAATGGGGTTCAAATCAGGTGAACAAGGAGGCCATGTCATTAGATTTTCTTATTTTATACCCTTTCTTGCCAGCCACGCTGTGGAGTACTTGGACGCGTGTGATGGAGCATTGTCCTGCATGAAAATCATGTTTTTCTTGAAGGATGCAGACTTCTTCCTGTTCCACTGCTTGAAGAAGGTGTCTTCCAGAAACTGGCAGTAGGACTGGGAGTTGAGCTTGACTCCATCCTCAACCCGAAAAGGCCCCACAAGCTCATCTTTGATGATACCAGCCCAAACCAGTACTCCACCTCCACCTTGCTGGCGTCTGAGTCGGACTGGAGCTCTCTGCCCTTTACCAATCCAGCCACGGGCCCATCCATCTGGCCCATCAAGACTCACTCTCATTTCATCAGTCCATAAAACCTTAGAAAAATCAGTCTTGAGATATTTCTTGGCCCAGTCTTGACGTTTCAGCTTGTGTGTCTTGTTCAGTGGTGGTCGTCTTTCAGCCTTTCTTACCTTGGCCATGTCTCTGAGTATTGCACACCTTGTGCTTTTGGGCACTCCAGTGATGTTGCAGCTCTGAAATATGGCCAAACTGGTGGCAAGTGGCATCTTGGCAGCTGCACGCTTGACTTTTCTCAGTTCATGGGCAGTTATTTTGCGCCTTGGATTTTTCCACACGCTTCTTGCGACCCTGTTGACTATTTTGAATGAAACGCTTGATTGTTCGATGATCACGCTTCAGAAGCTTTAATTTTAAGAGTGCTGCATCCCTCTGCAAGATATCTCACTATTTTTTACTTTTCTGAGCCTGTCAAGTCCTTCTTTTGACCCTTTTTGCCAAAGGAAAGGAAGTTGCCTAATAATTATGCACACCTGATATAGGGTGTTGATGTCATTAGACCACACCCCTTCTCATTACAGAGATGCACATCACCTAATATGCTTAATTGGTAGTAGGCTTTCGAGCCTATACAGCTTGGAGTAAGACAACATGCATAAAGAGGATGATGTGGTCAAAATACTCATTTGCCTAATAATTCTGCACTCCCTGTAACTACCCCAAATACGCTTTTTATCAATAGCATTTCATTAACATATCTCTACCGTATATCAGAAATCTTGTCTGCAAATTTAATTGTTTTCCAAACCCACTCCGTGGGTATCCTTTGCTCTGTACCAATCCGTTTACAATACCTAGGTTTCAAAATGGCGCTTTAAACACAAAGTTATTGGTTTAAGTATTTTGAACACTCAGTGCTGAAAATAGTGGGCAGGATAACGTGACATCATCGGCGAATAAAAGATATAACTTTTAGAACGTTATGAAACTTCGTTTTGGAGAAAATATAGTTCAGTAGGTTTTAATTAATGTTTATTAACTTTAATATGTTAGTTGTTTAGCTTAAAAAGTATAACAGAAAGTAATCCTTTAACCTCTAAACCACCATTATTTATTTAAATACCCATATTTTTTTATTTTTTTTTTAAACTAGTTGAAAGCACAATAATATAAAGAAGATGTATTTTTGCAGTTTATTATAAAAATTCATACCCTGGATTCAAAGTAAAATTGGATTTTAAAAATTTCTGTCAATTTTAATTGGATTATCACTTCACTTTTTTTTCTATATAAAAAAACATCAACACTTTTAGTGGCTGATCTTTCATACGGATGGCAGAACATTTTACACCCCTTTAAGGGCCAGATTTCTAGTGGTGCGCTAACAGTTACGTGTAAACAATATTGAGTTTATTGTGGCTGTTTGCATCCGTCTGAAGGAGCGCTCGTATTACAAGTTGAAAATAAATGCAAACAAGTGAGCGCAACCTTGACTTACAAATGATTACTGCGACCTTAAAGTTCTGTTTAACATATTTACACATATATATGTATCTATCTCTATGTTAAAGCTCTTTGCTGCCTGTTTTATAACACATGAGACCTCATATATTTAAGCCCTTGTAACTTTTTAATGTAAGCTTTTTTACACTAATTTTTATAAGATGGTTTTATTATGAGTGTAACTGTATTTTGAAATGTATTTTTTTTTTACACTGAGGTTGAGGCGATAAAACCCTTTTTGCTCGCAGGAAACAGTTAGCGTGCCAGTCGTAATCAAGCCCAATATAGGTAACGGTAAGTAATACGTTTTCCTTAGGATAAAGGGAGAGTTAAAGGGACATGATTTAGAACGAGCATGCCATTTTAAACAACTTTCCTATTTACTTCTATTATCTCATTTTCTTCATTCTCTTAATATTCTTTGTTGAATAGCATATTTTAATAGGCTCAGTAGCTGCTTATTGGTGGATGCACATAGATGCCTTGTGTGATTGCCTCACCCATGGGCATTGCTATTTCTTCAACAAAAGATATCTAAAGAATGAAGCAAATTAGATAATAGAAGTAAATTGGAATGTTGTTTAAAATTATATTCTCTATCTGAATTATGAAATAAATATTTTAAGTTTCATGTCCCTTTAAGTCAAAATTAAATTCAGGTATAGCAAATAGTTTTAAATAACTTGTCCAATGTACTTTTATTATCTAATTTGCTTTTTCACTTGATATCCATTGTTAAAAATAATACCTAGATAGGCAATGGGAGTAAGATGCTGATTGGTGGCTGCACATACTGTATACGCCTCATGTAATTGGTTCACCTGATGTGTTCATTGTAGTGCATACCTGCTCCTTAAACAAAGGATACCAAGAAAATGAAGCAAATTTGATATTAGAAATAGATTGGAAAATGTTTTTAAATTCTATATTCTTTCTGAATCATGACATAAAAAAATGGGTTTCATATATTTAAACCTTACTAAAAGTGGTTGTTGTGCACCTTACCTTGTTCACAGTAAAGGATAACAATAACACTCTTATACGCACATTCTGTATTATAATGCCTTTTTAGGTGTTTATATTCTAGCTACCATTAACATCAGTGATCTATCTCAATTAAAGGGACAGTCTAGTTAAAAATAAACTTTGATGATTCAGATAGAGCATGCCATTTTAAACAACTTTCCAATGTACTTTTATCACCAATTTTGCTTTTTATGCTAATTTCTAGACCTTAAAGACCGCCTCTTATCTGAATGCATTTTGACAGTTTTTCACCACTGGAAGGTGTTAGTTCATGTGTGTCTTATAGATAATATTGTGCTCATGCATGTGGAGTTACCTAGGAGTCAGCATTGATTGGCTAAAATGCATGTCTGTCAAAAGAACTGAAATAGGGGGGCAGTTTGCAGAGGCTTAGATACAAGATAATCACAGAGGTAAAAAGTGTATTAATATAACTGTGTTGGTTATGCAAAACTAGGTAATGGGTAATAAAGCGATTATCTATATTTTAAAACAATAAAAATTCTGGTGTAGGCTGTCCCTTTAAGTCATGTGACTGCGTTCCTTTAAATGTATAATAAACCATTTGGGGGTTTCATGTGCCTTTAAAACATTTCAATACTGCTCATAAAAAGACAGACTGGATAGTTCTTATCTACTATAAAAGTATATTTGACAGATTGAGTTCAGCTTTCTTCTTTACAACATCTGAGAAGAAACATAGATAATTTGTGCAGTTTTTCATATTATGTTTTATTACATGCTTTTTTATTAAAATACTAAAAGTTGTGCTGGTGGCATCCCTTCTTGTAAAACAATTTTCGCAGATCAAATCTGTTGCCTAATGCACACAGACCTGCAGATCTGCCTAGGGCTGGATTGATTTGCATATATCACATTGCTAAATAATTCAGCCTAAATAGATTAGCTTGTTATTTTCTGGCAGAAATCATTTTGAAATGTGCTCTGTTACTTAGCTGGCATGAATAAATGTTAGACTGGCATTTTCTAAATAATTTTGAAAAACAGAGGGTCTTAGTAGTATTACTTACCCTCCCCATACTTACCTGCCCAAAAATGTTGTCGTAAAATTATTTGTAAAAGGATTTCAAATTTAAAGCTATAGGTAAAACAAATGTTTTACTGTTTGTAAAATATAATAAATATAAAGAATTATATTTATATTTGTTTAGCAAAATATATAACCTTGGATGAAAACTGATTCGCTCATCAACTTCACTTCAAAAATGTTTGTATGTAATGTGACTCCCATCTTCTAAACTCAGAATATTTATGTCCTGCTACAGATTGCCTAGCAATTTTCATATAGCAGGTTGCTTAGTTTGACTTTTTTGTTTTTGACGATTCATTCATTGGTGCCTTAATCTCACTTGTTTTTTTTTTATCCTTTCCTAGTACTTCTTGTGTCATTTTCCTGCAAATCTTGCTATAAATTCAGTCGTAACTACATTTGCGCACCAGTTTTATTTGGGATGATTGGCAGGCTCTCGATAGTCACTCGATAGTAGGGGGAAGCGTTACACGAGAAATCCTTGTGCAGTAGTACACGTGGACAGTGCTGCTTGTTCGCCACAAATATGGGCTGACAGGTTCACAATTCAAGAACTATAAAAAAAAGCCATCTTGGTTGATACAATGGTTTAACAACCCCCAGCCTTATTTTAATTTCAGAAACGTATACATTTAAGAATAAAGAATTCCACAAGAAGCTTTTTTCTTAGGAAATACTTGTCCATAAATGGCACTAACGATCAGTGCTCACTATTTATTTATTTATTTTAGTCAATTTCTTCCCTCTTTAAGGGAATTTGCACACATGTGTGGTAGGCAGAAAGAGTACTATGGTAAATATGAATACTTCATGTTTTCAAGAGAGATTTCTTCCAAATCTGTATATTTAGTTAGTCCCACTTCTTTAACCCACAATTATAATAAGGTTTCTGAAGCTTTACTTTTCCTGACAGAACTAGAAAATACCATAATTTAGTTACACGGCTAAACTATCCCACAGATACAATTTACCTATAAATGAATACATTTGTTAAAAATTATTACCCTAAGGAATGCAAAAATGTTATTCATATTTAAGGTTGCTAAGAAATTAGCTTTAAAAATGTTTACTGCTCTTCATTGTCTCATCTTCATTTTCTAAATCTACCAGATTCTCAGACAAATTTTGAGCAGGCCACATCTGTTGAATACATAGATAAAAAACATATATATTTTTTAACACTATGACTAGCACCATCTGTGCAAACCTGGTGTTCTTGTGGGAGAACTATAAAAAATCCCTTCCTTTAGTTTTCAGCATTACACTATTCCTTGGACCCAATCTAATACCATAAAAGTATATATTTCCTAAAAGTGCACAGAATGAGCCCAATTCAAGATCATGTGTAGAGGCACATATGTGTGAAAAATGTAACATTCTTTGCAATTTTTTACACCACAGGCAGACATATTAACTGAAATACAAATGAAAAACAAAGCAGAAGTTTCTTAGGCCACTCAAATCGGTGTCTATATAAATCCACAAATCTACTTACTGGAGAACTCCATGCTATGAAATATGACTCCCAATAAAATGCCACTATTTTTTTTATGGCACTGATGTTTCATCAGAGCACCGTGTGACAGTTACATATAACTGTAGCATAAAAGGGAGCAACTTTGCATAATTTATTGTACCTACACACAATTACAAACTTTCATGTTAAGATAAACTTTAATGTTTTTCAAAAATACCAAAGCTTTTACATGTTTTTCATGAATAGTTCTACGTTTTCTATTAGTGCACAATAGGCTTCCATACAAGTGAATTATGGGTCAACGCAATTTGTTGCATTTCTTCTTGAATACGCTTGAAAATCTGTTTATGGCTTGCCGCATGTGGATGTTTATTGTAGTCAAATGTGCATACACCCACATGATGGATCATTTTGCATTTTTCTAAGAGAGAAATTTAATAATAAAATGTGTGCGCTGAAAGAATGTTTAGGGCTGGGGAAAAGAACACTTATGTTTAAGGGCTGGAGAGTGCCTGTGGTCTGTATGCATGGGTAGAAGAAGATATGGACATATATGTATATGGGTTGGAGAGATCTTTGAAGTTGTGTATAAGAAAGAAGAGTTCCTGGGGTGTACACACATATAATAGGAATGGATGGGAAAGTGTCGTCAGATGTGTTCATAAATAGTGGGATATTTTGAAAGTGCTTGGAAGCGCTATTAGGACTAGGAGAGTACCTTGTGGGCGCTTCAATTTGTTAATGCTTTTATATTCAGGGAAGGTAGGATGCAAAAGAAATCAAAGTACATTTTATAATGGGCTCTTTCCAATTTGCAACCATTCACATAGATGCAAGTAAACAAACCTGATGAATTTGGACATTTCTATAAAGTTTACCCTTTAGCCATTCTGACTGGATTAATCAAGGCTGAATAAACCTAGGTATTCTCTACTGCATACTCAATCACTGTGTAAACACATGAGAATATCATCTATGATGGTAAAATGTCCAGGAAAAAAGAGAAACCTCCCATAATGTAAGCAAGAAAGAGTCTGCATACTAGTGTGTTTGGTGTACAGACTCATGTTAGCTTAATGGAGAACAAGAAATTTCAGAGAGCAAAAAATAGGAACAAGGTTCTATAATCAGGAAAAGGGTCCAAGGATCTACACAAGCATAGTATTGACCTGTTTTTATTCAAGATAATGGTACTTTTGTATAGATTGAAATTGCAAAGGCTAAGAACTATTACTCGAGAACTAAGAATGTTGCTCCATATAAGGGCTAGATTACAAGTGAAGGGCTAATTTATTGCATGCCCGCAAATGGGCAAATTTGCCCATTTACGGCTCATGATTGATAAGTATCCAGCCATAACAAGTGGCTGGCTATTGCTACTGCGAGCTTGCAATAGGAATTAGAGCTCATAAAATTAACCAGAGATCAGATCTATGATTAATTTCATAAATGTTCCCTTATTGGCCTCAAAATAAAAAATAAAGTGGTGTGTAGTTTATTAAAAAAAAAAAAAATTGTAGCATTTTATTTTTTTAATAAATTAACTGCAAAAGGGCTGAAAGTTGTGGGGTGTTATAAAAAAAAACTGCACTAAAAAGTGCCTTTACATTGTGATCTACGGGGACTGTGTGTTCCCAGCAAATACCGTATATATGTATATGATTATATACATATATATTTATGTGTTAATATGTGTATGTAAACATATTAACACATAAATATATATGTATATGTTACGGGTAAAGTCAGAAATTGGTTAATCCTACGATAACCCAGTGGCTGTGGGTAAAGCCCAAAATACAATCATATATTTGTCTTTACCCAGGTTCTGCTAGGAAAACACACCAACAGCAAATTAAACATTTTTATTTTGGATTACACAAACTGTTATGGTTTGTACAATGTTTTTTTGTTACAACAGGAAATTAACATTTTTTATATTCCATATGTGGATTTATCATATGTTTTGTACCATGTTTTGTTGTTACTTCATGAAACATTTTTATTTTTCAAATATGGATTTTTCATGTTTTCTACCATGATTTTTTACAGCAAAAGGAAATGAAACATTTTTGTGTTATTGTGTTCTTGGACAAACTGGACTGTCTGTCACACACGCATTCTGTCCGAGAAACTTTAAAAGCACGTAGTGGGGGGTGGGACCCATGGTTAGGTTCCCAGAGGCAGTTGCGTTGCCCAATGCTCTGATTAGAACAGAACCCTCTGGAGCCTATCTGCCCTCGGCCATTAATACATGATCTTATTGGTCTGTGTCTCTGTGAGGTCACTGGATGCACAACCAATCATATACGATCACGCATTAACGGCCAAGGGCAGATACGCTCCAGAGAGTTCTGTTCTAATCAGAGCCTCGGGCGCCACAGTGGCCTCTGGGAACCTAACCATGGGTCCCATCCCCCACAATGTGCTTTTAAAAGTTCTCGGACAGAATGTGTGTGCGACAGACAGTCTGGTCTGTGTAAGAACACAATAACACAAAAATGTTTAATTTCCTGTTGTTACATGGTACAAAACATATGAAAAATCCACATATGTAAAATAAAAATGTTTAATTTTGAAAAATAAAAATGTTTAATTTTGAAAAATAAAAATGTTTAATTTTGAAAAATAAAAATGTTTAATTTTGAAAAATAAAAATGTTTTATGAATAAAAATGTTTTATGAATAAAAATGTTTTATAAATAAAAATGTTTCATGTTGTTGTAAAAATGTTTAATTTCCTGTTGTTACAAAACATGGTACAAAACATATGAAAAATCCACATATGAAATATAAAAATGTTTATTGTTGTTGTAACAAAAACATTGTACAAAACATAAGTGTTTGTGTAATCCAAAATAAAAATGTTTAATTTATTGTTGCTGTAATTTCATAGCATTACCCAGGTAAAGCCAAATGTATGACTTTATTAGCTTTATCCAGAAGTGTTTGGGTAATCCTAGAATTACCTGGATAAAGCCCAAAGTATGATCTTATTTTGGGCTTTACCCACAGCCACTGGGTAATCCTAGGATTACCCGGGTAATTTTAGGATTACCCAATTTCTGACTTTACCCGTAACATATACATATAAATTTGTGTGTTAATATGTGTATATAAGCATATACCCGGATTTCTGGCTTTGCCCGTAACATATATGATCATATACATACATATTTTATATATTTATATTTGCTGCACTACTTACCCCCTTCGCTGCGCTAGTTCACATGCCATGTCTCACGGCATGAGAACGAGGCTCCCACTGGAGCCTATATAAGAGCTCTCTTGTGAGCGCAAAGCTTCCATGCAATGCAAACACGAGATTGTGTTCACATTGCACCTCACTGATAATGCCAGCGCACATTTAATCTTATAGTTGATTATTCTAATAATTATAAATAAAATAGGTAAAAATAAATAAATGTTCATTTGTTATTGCTTTTTAATTAGGGCCACAAACAATAAAATGCTAACTACATATTCGGACGCATAAACCCAGTGCCGTGGCAATATGAATTTGCCCTTCTAACACAGCAATATTTTTCTCACACAAGAACAAAATGGAAAGAGCTGAGCTAGTTCCCTTTAGTACAACACTTGATAATACCAGTCTCTGAAAATGTTACATGAAACAGGCAGCTTTTATGTATACTTTATAATGTTTTCAGCAAGGAAGAAGGAAAACAAATCCAATTGAATATTAATGTAAAAAGCTTCAAAGCAGAAGTGTTTGCAAAAAGCTTAAGGGACGCAACTATTTTCAGGGGTCCAAAGCCTATAAATTAATTTTGTAAGAAAATCTTGTCTGCATCTTATATATACACATGAATGGTGAATAAATAGGGAAAACATCTGTACACTAGGATGTAAATCTTAATGAGCTTTCTGTAATTAATAGACAAGTATTAAAGCTTAATTTAAATATATTTTATTTTACTTGTAATTTTTTAAGATTTATTAAATTATATAGTTAATTTAAACTGTGATTTTAACCATCCATTCTATCTATCTATCTATCTATCTATCAATCTATCTATCTATCTATCCATCTAATCTATCTATCTATCTATCTATCTATCTATCTATCTATCTATTAAAAATACATGGCCAACCTTTATTATTAAATACAATTTTCCAGGAATAAAATATATAGGGCTAGATTATAAGTGACGCACTAAATGTTGTGCACAAGCAATATCTTTTTTGTTTTTTGCATGTGATGGAATAGCGCTCGTATTACAAGTTGAAAGTAAACGCAATCGTGAAAGTGCAATCGTGTTTTATGTTCATCGTGATATTGTGTCTTTAAACCTCATGTGGAGGGTAGCGTGTTAAAAATGTTATACTAAACACTACATTAATACATTTAAAATTAAATTACAGTTACACTCATATAAACACTATTTGATTATTCATATAAATATGTAAAAAAAAAGTTCTAAGGGATCATATGATATGACAAGGTGTTTTCCTGTAAAAGGCTATAATGTATATATACATACTGTACATATACATGTCTATGTATACCTTTGGAAGCATTTTCTTATCATAATTGTTCAAGCACTTTTGAGAAGGTTGTCTGTACTGTAATATCCAACCAATGATCTCTTCATATGGCCATAGGTAAGCAAGTGTGTTAATAGTAATAAATGTAATATTTACATACCTTTTTTTCACCTCAAAAATACACTTCAGCAAACAACCTCAAACCTACCCAATTAGCAGCAGCTGATAAAAAATAATAGTTATTATTTTACAATGTAATTTTATTTAAGTAATTAACCTTGGAAGGGGGGAATCCTAAGTAAGACTTGCAAGGAACAATACTTTACAGGTAGTTAACTGCAGTTGACTGATTAACCACTAGATCTATATTACTGACACTATTGGTTAAATCGTAATATTTTAATGAGCACAGACATTGCAGTTAGTCTGAGATTCTGTACCTACTGGACTTAATGCCTTGCTGCTGAAAGGTCTGTCTTGTTTCTTGTGATTTCATTATGCACATAAGTAACGAGCCACTGATTATTTCCACTGCAGCTGATGATGGGAAAGGAGACTGCAGTCTCCTTTTGTGACTGCAGCTTCGGGGGCCCCATTATCTGACTTTATCGCTCTGGCTTGTGTGTTAAATTCACAAGAAGTACGCTTTCTGCGTGTCTGGTAGCACGCATATTACAAGATAAAAGTAAAAAGTGTTTTCATGAGGGCTTATCCGGTGCGCGCAAAAAGCTGAACTTCAACACCGTTATTATATTTCCTCATAGACTTCATTGAAGAGTGAAAAGTGGAGAAAAATAACTTACTCCTTACCCTTAAACACACGCAAACCCGATTGCGTTTTCTGAAGTGCGCTAACCTAACATGAAATATTAATATTTCACATTCCAATGTTCTTCACATAGCAGAAAATGTTAATCTTAACTAAATATTTCTCTCTCTTTCTCTCTCTCTCTCTCTCTCTCTCTCTCTCTCTCTCTCCCTGTCTCTCTCTCTTCCTCTCTCTTTCTCTCTCTCTCTCTCCCCCTATATATATAATATGATTATATATAGGTATACATATATATATATATATATATATATATATATATATATAAACACACAGAAATAATACAGCGCTACAACAATAGAATGTCCCACAAATAGGAGTACCAGTGTGATCCTGAGATGGCAGGTCTCCCAGAATGTTCCAAATACACCTAATCCAGTGTTTTTGTCTAGGGAGAAAAATATGTCTTCTGCTTGCAGCCTAATCCCAAAATTGTAAATGAAGTCCCCCTGGAGACAGGAAAGCTTCCAACAGAAATCTGGAACAGAAGAGGGAAGGTCGCACAGCAAAAAAGAGACGTCCTGGTGTAGTATGTCAAATGTACTTAGTGCTATTTAGCAGAAAAAACCCAAACGGAAACTCACTTTTTTCTACCTCAACTCCTATGAGGTATGGATACAGCTCTGTGTGGTTTGTGACCACTGGAGAAGGCAATTAATCCCCTTTTCCCTTTGCAGCATATGTTCCCCTCCTTGGACTCATCTCCCCAGCAGAAGATGAACTGCTTTGAAAGATGAATCTGTAAATCTGTATTAAGGGGTCTGTGATGACTCTTATAGGAAAGAATATGCAATTTAATGTAATTTTGATGTGTTTTGTACAACTTTTTTGACTAGCGTAATAGTTAACCAGAGTTCTTAAATTGTGCTATCCCGACGCACCTATAATGCAAATTTGCGCTCAAGCAAACGTGTTTACTTTCAACTTTTAGTAAAGATTCTACTTCTGACACGCGCAAGTGCTGCAATAAACTTCTTATTGCTCGCGTGCAACTGTTAGCTCACCACTCATAATCTAGCACTTAGTAAGGGACCCCCCAATAGCTTGAGATATGGAGGCCAATTTATCAAATATCTGTCGGACCTGATCCAACAGTGCGGATCAGGTCCGAGAGACATCGCTGAATGCAGAAAGCAATACGCTCTCCGTATTCAGCATTGCACCAGCAGCTCCTGCAGACTCACGGCCAATCAGCCGCCAGCAGGGGGTGTCAACAACCCCAATCGTACTCAATCGTGTTGAATTGTGGCGATTCCTGTCAGCCTCATCAAAGCAGGCGGACAGGGTTATGGAGCAGCGGTCTTTAGACCGCTGCTTCATAACTGCTGTTTCTGGTGAGCCTACAGGCTCACCAGAAACACAGGGCCTCAAGCTCCGTTCGGAGCTTGATAAATAGGCCCCATGGTTATTGCTCTTTCTTTCTTTCTTTTTCTTTCTTTATCTTTCTTTTGCTTTCTTTTCTGTTGAACATTAAGTTATCAATGAATTAAATAAAGATCATTATTGCTTAATATTTTTAATGCAGATATTTTTGGCTAACTAAGTATCAATTCATGATGTTCTGTATACAAGTTTACATCCTTGCCATGTTCTAGGTAACAATTTGCTGCAATAAAAAGATTTTGACAAGGATTCTGTCTAATACAGCGCTTTCCAGTCTCATGTACTGTACACCATTATGTCTCATATACTATACACCATCTAGCAATGTGTACATCAGTTGGCAATGTGCCTTCAAGAATCCTATTGATTTTAAATTCTTAGATTGTTTCCTTGCCTATTATTTAGATACTAGTCCTAAAGCCCATGTACACGGGCCATTTTTTGCAGTACAGCGGTTCCACCCCTTGCTCTCTCTCTATCCCCCCTCTCTTTTGCTCTCTCTGCCCCCTCTCTTTTGCTCTCTCTTCTCCCCCTCACTTCTGCTCTCTCCCCCTCTCTTTCTTTTGCTCTCCCTCTCTTTTGCTCTCTCTCTCCCCCTCTCTTTTCCTCCCTCTATTTTGTGCTCTCCTCCCTCTCTTTTGCTCTCTCTTTCCCTCCCCCTCTCTTTTGCTTTCTCCTCCCTCTCTTTTGCTCTCTCTTTCACTCCCCCTCTCTTTTGCTTTCTCCCCCCTCTCTTTTGCTGTCTCTCTCCCTCTCTTTTGCTCTCTTTATCCCCCCTCTATTTTGTTCTCTCTCCCCTCTATTTTGCTGTCTCTCTCTCCCCCTCTATTTTGCTCTCTCTACCCCTCTCTTTTGCTCTCTCTTTCCACCTCTTTTGCAATCTCTCTCCCCCCTTTCTTTTGCTCTCTCCTCCCCTCTTTTTTTCTGTCTCTCTCCCTCTCTTTTGCTGTCTCTCTATTCCCCCCTTTGCTCTCTCCCCCTCTCTTGCTCTCTCTATCCCCCCTCTTTTGATATCTCTATTCCCCCTCTTTTGCTCTCTCTCCTCTTTCTTTTGCTCTCTTTCTCCCCCCTCTTTTGCTATCTCTCTACCCCTCTCTTTTGCTCTTTCTCTTCCCCTCTCTTTTGCTCTCTCTTTGCCCCCTCTCTTTTGCTCTCTCTATCACCCTCTCTTTTGCTCTCTCTTCCCCCCCTATTTTGTTCTCTCTCTGCCCCCTCTCTTTTGCTCTCTCTATCACCCTCTCTTTTGCTCTCTCTCCCCCTCTCTTTTTGCTCTCTCTCCCCTCTCTTTTTCTCTCTCTCCCTCTCTTTTGCTCTCTCTCCCCCTCTCTTTTCCTCCCTCTATTTTGTGCTCTCCTCCCTCTCTTTTGCTCTCTCTCTCCCTCCCCTCTCTTTTGCTTTCTCCCCCCTCTCTTTTGTTCTCTCTCTCCCTCTATTTTGCTCTCTTTATCCCCCCTCTATTTTGTTCTCTCTCTCCTCTATTTTGCTGTCTCTCTCTCCCCCTCTATTTTGCTCTCTCTACCCCTCTCTTTTGCTCTCTCTTTCCACCTCTTTTGCAATCTCTCTCCCCCCTTTCTTTTGCTCTCTCCTCCCCTCTTTTTTGCTGTCTCTCTATCCCCCCTTTGCTCTCTATTCCCCTCTCTTTTGCTCTCTCTATCCCCCCTTTCTTTTGCTCTCTCCCCCTCTCTTGCTCTCTCTATCCCCCCTCTTTTGATCTCTCTATTCCCCCTCTTTTGCTCTCTCTCTCCCCTTTCTTTTGCTCTCTTTCTCCCCTCTCTTTTGCTGTCTCTCCCCCTCTCTTTCTCTCTCTCTCTCCTCCTCTTTTGCTCTCTGTCTCCCCTCTCTTTTGCTCTCTCTCCCCTATCTTTTGTGCTCTCCCCCCTCTCTTTTGCGCTCTCCCCCCTCTCTTTTGCTCTCTCTCTCTCCTCCTCTCTTTTCCCCTCTCTCTTTTAACCCCTTTCTTTTGCGCTCTCTCTCCCCTCTTTTGTGCTCTCCCCCTCTCTTTTCTGCTCTCCCCCCTCTCTTTTGCTCTCTCTCCCCTCTCTTTTGCTCTCTCTCTCCGCTTTCTCCCTTCTCTCTTTTGCTGTCTCCCTCTCTTTGTTCTCTCTATCGCCCATATTTTGCTCTCTCTCCCATTTCTTTTGCTCTCCCTCCCCTTCTCTATCCCCCCTCTCTTCCTGTCTCTCTATCCCCCCTCTTTTGCTATCTCTTTATCCCCCCTCTTTTGAGCTTTCTCTCTCCCATCTGCCCGGCCCCACCCACGTCACACCCGGCCCCATCCATGTCACGTCTGGCCTCGCCTCCGTCATGCACGGTCAGCCCAGGCCCAGATGCCAGTAGGTCAGTGTGTTGAAGGCCAGGTGTGTTTGTCCTTGCACTGTCTCTACTGCGCATGACAGCTTCGGACAAACACACTTGGCCTTTTATAATATAGGATAAGTAATAAGCACCTCACCCTGACTCATGCAATCCTCTTCTGGATCTTGCTAACGGCATCAATGCTGTTATACACACCTGAACTTTAATTCAGTTATGCATTATTAATAACTGTTCCAATCAGAAAATCTTTCATGCTCAAAGGGACATTAAAATATTTGTAAGCAATTAGAATAAATAAGAAATAAGCTAATTATAATTATTATGTGTTAACATCACTCAAGCACACTCAATAGCACTTATTTTTGTGCTCATATTACAAATCCAAAGTTAATATTTTAGCACTTAAGTGATAATCTAAATAATCTATATGATGAATAGAGTGGGTATGCTCTTTTTATGGAAATTTTCTATATGATGAATAGAGTGGGTATGCTCTTTTTATGGAAATCTTCTATCGGAAGGTGCAGTAAAATTAATGATGAGTATTGCGCAAGCACTAAGCTGATGGTGCGCAAGGGCTAGAATTCTTCATTTAGTTCTGTCCTATACTATTATTTACTCAAAGGGGTATATTTATTAATGTGCAAGCGGACATGATATGATGTAACGTATCATGTCCGCCACACATCGATAAATGCCAACTGCATACGCCATCGGCATTTAACATTGCACCAGCAGGTCTTGTGAACTGCTGGTGCAATGCCATCCCCTGCAGATTCACAGCCAATTGGCCACTTGCAGGGGGTGTCAATCAACCTGAACATATTCGATCGGGTTGATTTCTGTCCGCGGCCTCAGAGCAGGCAGACAAGTTATGGAGCAGCAGTCTTTAGACCGCTGCTTCATAACTTCTGTTTCCGGCGAGCCTGAAGACTTGCCGGAAACAAGGGGCATCAAACTCCATACGGAGCTTGATAAATCGGCCCCAAAGAGTTCTAAGTATTGCAGCGGTATTTTGCATTGTACTCAAGCGTAACTCTAATAGCGCTCCCTGAGTTATCTATTAAACTATAGGCTGCATTAAGAGTCTCTGGTTAACATTTTTAACCATCCACTTCTTATACTACCATTTAAAAAAAGTTTCCATTTACTTCTATTATCAAATTTGCTTCATTCCCTTGATATTTAGTTTTGACAAGATATTTAGGTCACTTTCGAATTTGAATGTCACTTTTGAATTCGAATATTACATTTATAAAACACAATTGTAGATTAGAAACACTATTTAGAATTTGAATGTCACATTCAAATCGAATATCACATTCGAATCGAATATCTCATTCAAATTTGAATATTACATTTATAAAACACAGTATTAGACTAGAAATACTATTTCAAATTTGAATGTCACATTCAAATCAAATATCACATTTGAATCGAATATCATATTCAAATCGAATATCACATTCTAATCGAATATCACATTTATTAAACACAGTTGTAAACTAGAAATACTATTTCGAATTCGAATGTCACATTCAAATTCGAATATTACATTTAAAAATCACAGTATTAGACTAGAAGTACTATTTCGAATTCGAATGTGACATTTGAATTCGAATGTCACATTCGAATTCAAATATTACATTTAAAACACAGTATAGACTAGAAATACTATTTCAAATTTGAATGTGACATTCCAATGTAGCATTCGAATTCGAATATTACATTTATTAAACACAGTTGTAGACTAGAAATACTATTTTGAATTTGAATGTCACATTCAAATTCGAATATTACATTTCGAAATTGAATGAATACATAGCTAAACATTCTATTATTCGAACGAATATTTTCAAATTTTATTGAAAAATTAGAAAAAGAAAATTCAAAAATAGAATGTTAGAATGTTTTATAATGTTTTGAATGTATCAAAATTCGGTTTAAATTTCGAATTTTTAGAAACATTCGCCCATCCCTAATGAAGACACTCCTCTCTGTAGATGCAGGGACAAGCCCAGACTTTGTAGGAATTTGACAGTTAAATTGAGAATGTTAAAAAAGAAATGTATATTGCAAAGATGTCTATTTTCCTTAAATAAACATTTTATGGATTATTATATATTAATTTAAATATCCCTTTAAGGGTGTTAAGGATCATGTTATGTTTTTTTTTCACTTCTGTGAGTACACTCTGTATAGATTAACCATTTATAAGTAGAAAAAAACAAAAGAAAAACAAAAAGCAAGTATAGTTTTGTGTGGACACTACTATGCCCTTTCTTAAGGAAGCAAATGGTAAATGCTATGGCACTTGTAGTGTTAAGATGAAAAAAATTAATCCACAGGCAGTAATTCAAGGAAGGAAAAAAAGCATGCGACAGTTTTAGCAATTGTTTGAGCCTGTGCAGTAGTGTGCAGAAAACAGGCAATTTACTGAGCCTTGAATACAAAAGCTTGTACTATCTGTACAATGACGGAACGATGATAGCTTTTCATTTTACTTGTGTCTTCCCAACATCTCCTCCGAGCTTTATCTATTTTTTTTTTTTGCTTTCTTTTCTTTACATGAATAAAAAGGAGCCTGGAATCGATACATCTCCCCTCTCTCTTGGATGTTAAACAATATCTGTACAGGATTGACTGCACATTTAAGAGGACAAAATGGTCCAATTATAACACAACTGTCAATTTTTGGTTGTAGACTGATAAAATAAATCACACCACTTCATTTGTTCACCAAGAATTCTTCAACTGCAGACAGAAAATAATCATAGTTTTATTTAGATGAATTTGTGTGTGTATGTATATACTGTATGTATGTACAGTATATATATATTTACATATGTGTGTGTACAGAATACATATATATTGCTACAGCAATGAATATGCACAAGATTTTAAATCACAAATAAAGTTCTTTAAAAGGATTATGAATAGAAATTAATAAATTAGTTTCTTTTAGGTCAGGGGCAGGACAACCATTGACGCAGCACCGGAACCCAAGTCCTGGGGGCCTATATAAGCTAGTCTATATATAGGGCACATTTGTTTATGGATAATCATCATCATTATACTGTGCAGCATTCTCATCATTGTATAGATACTTACATTATTATACAGTGCAGCTTGCTTGCTATAGTGTTTGGATATTCTGTCATAATACAGCACAGCATATTAATTAGCATATACAAGCTGATAATATTTATATAGAGTGGTGTACTCATCATGGTATAGTGTATAGAAACTCACATCATTATACAACACAGTGTGTTCATTGCCAGTGTATAGATACTCAGTATCATTATAAAGTGCAGCATGCTAATTTTATGTACAGTATATTTGAACCAGCATCATGGCAAGCACAGAGCATCTGCTGCCCACATTAAATATTGCTCAAGTAGTTGCTTGTGTAGCTGTGTCCTCTGCTCTCGTGCAACCAATAGCTCAAGAGCAGGGCTTGTCAATCATCTAAATCAGATCGGATCAGGATGATTTAATTACGCTACCCTTAATGTGGTGGAGAGGCTTAACTTGCATTTCAGTCCTACTCCTGCAAGCCTGAAACACTAAGGCCTTGAAACTACCATCTGTAGCTTAATAATCAGGTTCCAAAATCTCATCAAACCACACAAATTAAGATCTAATGCTGATACTTTAGTATAGAAGATTGCATATGGATCTCTTGCTTTAGCAAATTCTGTGCAGATTTATTTATGGTTATTGAAGTTTGATCTATAGTGACTTAATCTGACTAATTATCTTAGGTAGTATCAATAATGGCTTTCAGTATCAGTGAAGAACAGTATTGGTTCACCTGATGTAAGAGGATGGGGCAGAGATAAGATCTAGCACCAAGATATCATGGGGCCCATTACTGTGCAGAATCTTTCTGGGCTCCAAGAAGTTTAATAGGCTGCACATTTTAACTATTTGAGGTTGTTATGATTAGAGCAGCTTTTACCCAGACGTTTTGTGAGACATTGCAAATTAATTAATTTTAATTCTTCAAAATCAAAAAGTGAAAAAAGCCTGGGTACCTCTGCATGCTCAACCTGATGCTGTCAGTTGCCTAGTAAGGGTGCTGTCAGAATACTTTAGCATGTGCCATTAATTTCTGGGCACTTTTTGGTGCATGCTAACAGGATATATTTGTCTTATTACCAGTTTAGAAAAGTTTGTATTAGGGCAGCAACTTGGTTATACTTGGATGCTTCAAAAATTACCCCACCTTCCTTTGACATTGGTATATTTTTGGTAATTTTGTTAGTTATTTTTTGTAAGGGTAGCTTCTGTTATTTTTTGTAATGGTAGTTTTTTGTGTAAATGTAAGGTTTTTATATTTTTTGTAATTTTTTTTAAGCAATGTTAGATTTTTTTAGTTTAAATAAGCTTAGGTTTAAATTTTATTTTACATGTAAGTTTTTATTTTTTAAGCTAGTTAGTATAGTTTTAATTGAATTTTTGGGGTTAGGAGGTGTTAGGTTAGGGTGCGTACAGACACCCTGGGGATCTTCAGCCAGAAGGCCTGCGGGGTGGGGCATCCCCCGGGCATGGCCTGGGGGACGTCATCCCGCCCATTAGCCCGACTGTCACCCTTCCAGACTCTGTACTCTGACATTTAATGGGCGTGGTCTCCAGCAACAAGAGACAGCCCTACTTAAGGCAGGAACTGACTCTTGCCACCACCGTAACTTTCAACAATATATAACATTAAATAGCATAAACTTTTTTTTTATTATTTGGGCTGCCAATGCTGCTTTCAGGTCGGCCAAAAATATTTGCAACCCTACATCCGAAAGGCGCGCTCCGTCCTTTCTGTACAGGAACTTCTTGTCCGCCGAGAGACAATCATGTCGGACAACAAATCCCCCAGAAATCACTACAGCTTTACCTAACTCTCTGTTTACCTTCTTCCTAATCCTGTAAGCTGACTCTGGGGTAGGGAAGTTTCTCCACTGTAATCTGGCCACTAAATTGGACCATCCTATTTTTACCCTGGGGAAGGTGGTACAAATCCACCTGACATCAGACCTCATTATATTAATGAGGTCAAGCGCTGGAGCACTACCCAGGTCATTCCCCCTATGTGGAGCAAAATTATGTCAGGTCTTCCCCATCTGCTCTGGGCATCTAGGAGAAGAGATGGAACTGCAGGCCACTGCATGCCTCTATGAACTAACCACCTCACCGAGGCTGAGGAAACTGGGAGCCCCAGCTGTTGGCCGACCGTGGACGCCTAGTGAATAGCGGCCCAGTGGACAAAGGAATGGCCCACGATCCATATTCTAGTAGGGCCTTTGCTTGCACCTGTATATAGATAATATTGTTACAAAAGTCCCATTACCTCCTTGTTTGCCACCCTTTCCCCCGCACACACAGACAAGACAAGCTCCCCTAGTCTACCAATGGAGGTTGCACATAGAGTTTGTACCTCTGAGACCTCCATCTGCCTAGCCCTTGTATAGCTTTCTCAGGCCACCCCATAGCTGCCGCGCTAGTAGCTGTGCCTATTCGAAACAAATAAAAAGTCATCCTACAGCTCTCTAAACCCACAGCCTTAACCGCCTTGCGCAACACCGTGGCAAACTGGAATCAGGATAGATTAGACCGATCAGAATGCTAGGGGAACTTGGCTGTTGTTGCCGGCCAGCCCAGGAACACCATTGTGTCCCGTGAGACTGGTGGGAGAGTATATGGCAGTGAGGCTGCCGACATTGCCTCAGTTTTACGTATACGTAAAACTGAGGCGACGTCGGCAGCCTCACTGCCATATACTCTCCCACCAGTCTCACGGGACACAATGGTGTTCCTGGGCTGGCCGGCAACAACAGCCAAGTTCCCATGGCCCCCTTCTTCACTCCATTTAGCCTCAAACACTTAAGCCAGTGTTACCTGTGACCCTAGTGATACCTCACAGTGTTGAGTTGTGCAAAACTGTGTCCATTCGGCCCAGTGCTGGGTATAAGTTCTCCACGTCATCGGAGACACTGATGCCCATATCAAATGGATGTATGGGGCCCACATCTTGCCATCTGCCAAAGATAAAAGGGATATTGGCAAGCTGTGAGCTGCTGCTGCTTGCGGTACAAGCTTCCTAAACAGTTCCCACTGGAAGCGCGATAACCCATCTGCAACTACGTAATTCCCCCCTGGGACGTGCTTAGCTACAAAGTGGATGTTAAGCTGTAAGCATCTAAGAATTAAATGTCTGAGAAACCATACCACCCGCGGGGAAGATGCTGACAGGTGGTTAATGGCAAACACAACGCAAATGTTGTCGGTCCAAAAAACTATAAAACTATTTCTCAGTTCGTATCCCCAAAGTTCAATTGCTACCACTATGGGAAAGAGCTCCAGGAACATCAAGTTCCTGATCAGGCCTGTCGTGGCCCACTCTTTGGGCCACACTTCGGTGCTCCAAGTGCCGCGCAGGTATGCCCCATATCCGAAGCTCCCCGTGGTGTCTGAAAACAAATGAAGGGCCTGACTGGACCTCGGAGGCTTCTTTCAGAGGAGGATACCATTGAAAACCTACAGAAATACTTCCCACACTGCCAGATCCTCCCTCATCTCCCCTGTGATCTGCACTGGATGTGAGTCCCACGTATCTCTCTTAAGGGGCTCCTCTAGCCTTCTATTGAAAACTCTCCCCATTGGGATCACCTTACAGGCGAAGTTGAGGAGACCCAGAACCGATTGAAGGTCTCTTAATGGTAAACGTTGTGCCACAGCAGTCCTTCCAACTACTCCCAGCAAACGTTGAACCTTGTCCTCTGGGAGACGACAGAGCTCTTCCACAGTGTCAATCTCAATACCCTGAAACATCAGCCTGGTACAAGCACCCTGGGTCTTGTCCTTGGCAAGAGGAACCCCAAACTCCTGCATTAGAGCTTGCATTACCCCCATCAGCCTAGCACACTCCTCAGTTCCCTCCTTGCCTACCAGCAGGAAGTGATCAAGATAGTGCACTACAGCCCCCCCTTTGCCTTTGTCACCAATGCCCAGTGCAGGAAGGAAATAAAGACTTCAAAGAAGGCACAGGTTACTGAGCAGCCCATTGGAAGGCAACGATCAACATATAAGTTGCCCTCAAACTTACAACCCATGAGCCAGAAAGACAATGGGTGAATAGGGAGGAGCTGAAACGCGGACTCGATGTCCAGTTTGGTGAACAGCGCCTACCTGCCTAACCAAACCCAGTGCTTGGTCAAAAGACTGGTACTTCACAGAGCTGAATTACGGGATTTCTGGGTCGATTGCATCGTTCACAGATCTGCCTATTGGATATGACAGATGCTGTATGAGGCATAACTTCCCTTTCTCCTTCTTGGGCACCACTCCCAACAGGGAGATGACCAGTGAAGGCAGTGGGGGTTCTATGAAGGGACCCGCTACATGACCCAGCACTAGCTCTTTAGCCAGCTTCTCCCTAACTATTGTTGGGAACTCATATGTGGACTTCAGATTGCGATGTGTTTTAAACCCCGCTACCGCCTCTGACGTAGGGATCCTAAAACCCTCTTGAATCCCTGCCAGCAACAGATCAGTGGCCTTCCTGTAAGGATAAGTCACCAACCATGGCCTAATTGTGGCCAAATTCAGCGGCGTTGGCACCATTGTTGCTAGCGGGCCCTCGCTGGGTGGCCTTACCTGCTGTCCGTCTTTGACACTCCACCCCTGCATGCTGGCCCCTGCAGTACATGCTCCCCTGTCAAACTGCTTCTCATTGAATTTCCAACACTCCCTCACCCGACATTTCACCGGAGTCTGGAGCTTGGCCACTCACACCTTAGATACTGGGACCAGACTACGGGCTTTTTCGGGCCCCAGACCAGACCATAAGTCTATGTCTTAGAGCCAAAAGTCAGCAGGGAGATGCCCGTCATTTTCGGTGGAACTCAGCGTCGTAATTGTGCCACACCCCCTCACCGTATTTCTCATGGATCACCTCAATCACTTCCATATACTTGAACAGGTCCAGCGCTTGGCCTGGCCATTGTTCAATAATGCAGGAAGCAAAGACCCGGAAACAGCGTCACCACTCATCAAAGGTGGCGGCCATTTCACGTTCTTAGGCCCTGTGCCATCCTTGCTACGCTCCTTCACTCTATAAGCTTCCCTGGATAACTCAAAAATATTGATGTATCTACCATCCCTAATCTTTTTGACTGTTTTTGGCTTTAAGTGAGAGTGCAATGAATGCACCTTGCAGGGATATGTATCCCCTTGCACCGCTGCCATACGGCTGCGTGTGCGCTCTCAGGCAGGCTCTGTGTAACAGGTGCTGCCGGAAACACCACCCCAGATGTCTGAGCCGGCACCACCCTTAAACTTGACTCTGCAAACTGCGAAGTGGGGGGAAGCCAAGGGGACCCCCGGTCTGACCTATGGATCCCATAATTGCCTTAAGCATGTTAAACATGTGCCTATGGCCTTTAGTGTTGAGCCCTAGCACCCTCCCCCCCATATGAGTCTGTTTCTGAGCTAGAATCCTCAGAAAATGTATATAGGTGAGTGTTATGCAGACTCATACAGCTAAATAGCACTCCCTCCGAGTCGCTGTTCTGCACTGTTGAGGAAGAAGGGGCTCCCGATGTGCTGGGGAACGATGCTGCACTGCTGTCATCAGCTCAGCTTCACCATGCTGCAGCATCTTTCCCGGTAACACCTGAAAGGGAGATGAGAACGAGAGGGGAGTATCCAGGCCATGCACAGATCCACCTGAACGCCCCTCACCCCTGTCCTGCCCCTGTCTAATGGTATTGATGTCACAAGACCCGCCTCTATGTCCCTATCCATTATCTCTGTGTCACCCTCCTGCACTTGCAAACGTAGGGTCGGATAATCCTGCACCTGCTCTGCCCTGGCTCTGCAAGCCCCTAGCCCTGGCTAGTGGTCTGGCGCGCTGGGCACAAGCCCTCATGCCCCTTGTATAACCCCCAGTGCCCGGGTTGATCCGTGTAGCGGGTCCGCAAGAATCCCCCCTGACTACCTGGTGTTCTAGTGTACCCCTTAGTGCACCTGCTGGGGAACCTCTCTTATTGCCGCTGAAACAGACCGAGCCCTTCTCAGCAAGACTGCAGAGTGTTGTGCAGTGGAGCCCCTAGGCCTGGGCACTCCCCGCTCACCTGCACCATCGTCTATTGCTGGCCTCTTCTGCATTTTTCCACGTCCGTTTGCTCTGACTCCACGCGCGTCACTTCCGGAAGTGATGTAATTTGCGCAGGATGCCAGGACCGCTAAACTGGAAGTGGAGGCGGAGCTCAGTGCCATGTTGCAGCCTACCGGACCAAGGCCCAGAGGAGCAGGCAGTTGGGAGGTGGACGGGTGGGTAGCTGCCATGTGCAAGGTGATTGGGTGGGTGGAGGTTAGGGTACCACCACATGTGGGGTGGGGGAATGGGAAGAACAGGCCTTTGCCTCAGCCACCTCCACTGTCATCCCGGAGGATGTCAAAGCCCCTATGCTGGCCGATATCGCCTGCTCTAGGAGGGGAGGGAGCCTTTCCTGACTTGCACCCTCGGATCCTTGATCCCCAAATTCTGAGTGGGAGGCTCCTCATCCGGGAACAAGGACTGGGAAGATGACAGGGAATCCTGCGTGACTTGGGATGGGGGCAAAGTGGAAGTGGATGGGGACAGGCCTGACGGAGGAATCACATCCTCATTAATACTCATCTCTTTTTCAGCAGCATGTCCATGGGTAGGAGGATCCGTAGCATCCCTGAATCACTTAGGCACTGTCCTGGTCCTTCTGGCATGATACATACTGCAAACCAGTGACTAGGGATGGGCGAATGTTTCGCAACATTCTTAAAACGGCATGAATTTTAACACATTCGTTCATTCTAATCGAATTTCGAATGTTTACATAACATTCTAACATTCGATTTTCGAATGTTCGGTTTCGAATTTTACAATTACATTCGAAAATATTCTTTTCGAAAAATTCGAATTTAGATTGTAATAGTATTTCTAATGCTTTTTCTTCAAATGTAATATTCGAATTATGCAATATTCGAATTAGAAAAATGTGAATTTAGATTGTAATAGTATTTCTAATGCTTTTTCTTTAAATGTAATATTCGAATTATGCAATACGTGTATTCAAATTCGAAAAAATTCTAATTTAGATTGTAATAGTATTTCTAATGCTTTTTCTTTAAATGTAATATTCGAATTATGCAATATTCGAATTTGAAAAATTCGAATTTAGATTGTAATAGTATTTCTAATGCTTTTTCTTTAAATGTAATATTCTAATTATGGAATACGTGTATTCGAATTCGAAAAATTCGAATTTAGATTGTAATAGTATTTCTAATGCTTTTTCTTTAAATGTAATATTCTAATAATGCAATATTCGAATTTGAAAAATTCGAATTTATATTCGAATTAGAAAAATTCAAATTTATATGTTTGTAATAGTATTTCTAATGCTTTTTTTAAAGGTAATATTCGAATTATGCAATATTCTATATGGAAACATTCGAAATGATATATTTGTATCTATTTAAGTATCAATTTACTAGATTCCCACCCTACCACATGAACTATTGAACTTCTGAATAGTATTTGTTAAATAGAATGTTAAATTCGAAATTTCAAATGTGGACATTCAATATAATTATAAACATTCGAATTCGAAAGTGACATTCGAAAACTAAATAGCATTCGATTTTCAAATTTTTAAGAATATTCGTTATTATCGACATTCGTATTTAGAATTCGAATTTCAGTAATAACATTCGTTCTACATTCGACGTTTGAAAATTTACACATTCGCCCATCCCTACCAGTGACTTTGAGAAAGCTACCACAGAAAACTGAGAAAACTTCCAGACTGTAGTCACCAGGAAAAAGAAGCAGAACCCTGGCTCCCTGGGCTTAAATCTGGTAAGTTTAAACCCACCCCTAACTTTGCAACATAGTTGCTAACTTAACTCTAACCTAACTTCAACTAATCTTCTCCTTTCCACTAGAGGGCCATGCACTTCATTTCGCTCCGGTACACAAGTTACCTTGCAATACCATTATGGAGCTTTGAATATCTGTTCCTTTTTTTTTTGTTATTGTCAAAATAAACTATTAGCATTTAGGAACAGCCCTTCTGCAAACATCTCTGAATATGAGAGTTGGTGCCCGTAGTTTGGATATTATTTATATAGCTCATGTGGTACAAAATATCAGTATGGGATAGTTTTCTACTTTCTACTTGTGGTAGTTTTATTTTAAGATCATAGATGTTAGATTGAGCAATATTTCTTTAAAATAGCTGCAAGTAATAATAATTTAAATTATATTTAACCTATGAATAAAAAGCTACTTACACTGCTATAATGCTTCCACATTATACTGTTATACTGTTTTCTGACCCAGCCAAGATACATAACTAGCTCACTCAAGAATGTGTCACATCAGAGGTCAAACTCACTGTTAGAAATGAAAACTAGAATGTAAAATAATAAAATCACCTTTTTCTACTAAAATATATTCTATTGAAAGTCAAATTATTTTTGGATTATGGGAAAAACATTATCACCTCAATAATTTTTAACCAATTTATTTTGTAAAAAATGAGAATGAATGAATTAAAACTGCTTTCAGATTTGAATTGTGGTTCAGTGTAATTAATGTTTCCTGTATATATTTACATTTGTAGGTTGTTTAAGATAAAATGTAATATAATGAATTGCTTTAAACGTAGCCATGCTAGCTTCCTTTTGCTCTTTATCTTTTTCAATGTCTCTCTTTTTCTCTTTCCTTCTCAATATCTCTCTCTGTCTCCCTATCATCATCTCACTTTCTATACAAATAAATATATATTTCTCTATTTAGTCCCATTTGGTTTTGAATACACATACTGTATGGCAGTCAATAGTGATTATATTAAATTGGAACTCAGAAGTCAGGGACTATTTTTGGAACACTTCAATTAATAATGACAGTCTAATGAAGTGATTTAAAATGATCCTTCGACACAAGCTGAAATATTTGTGTAATAGACTTTGCAACTGGTAACCTACAACCTTTCCACTCATCAAGTAAAAAGCTTTATTAATTGAATAAATAACTCAGTGCAGCTATGAGTTTACAGGTTCATTACCTAATGGGTTTCCTTTTTTGTGTGTCCCTAAAGCAATGAAATAAATGTATCTTTTGTAAGGGAAGTACAGCCTATAGGAATTCTCTATACTAATGGAGAAAATAAATAAGTGAATTTGTAATATAAAACATTATTACATTAGGAAAATCATAATCCTTTTATGCTCAAGAAATTAAAATGGAAATGGCGTCACAGAAAGTAACAGGAATTTCAAGGTACATCAAATGAACTATATGACAACCTAATATAGCAAAATAAAATTAGATATTTATATGCATATATGAGGAAAAAAGACAGATTAAACAAATTCATCAATTGTAAACAATCAGGGAGGTCTATTACATTCTAGTAGATCAACTTATTGTGAATAATAATATAATCAGATGGGCCCTTTTCAAATTCAAAACAATCACAATGTACAGATTAGCCTCAATTTTTAACCATTAACAGATTATTTCAAACTATGTTAAATTGTAGATACCTATCAAGCAGCATAACCTTATTGCAATGCATACATTTGAACACGTTCAAATGGCTTAACTGACATCAAAAGGCCTTTTTAATCAGAAAAAAAGTGTTTAAGCCTAGCTAAAATTATAACAAATTTACTCTCTGTTTTGTTTGAAATGTTAAGTACATAAAAATGAAACACTGACTTAATTTAAATGAAATGAATCATGAAGCTTCAGTAGTATTGTTGTAGGCACTTTAGTGTTTGTGAAAATTGATTAGACAATTTTAATGAACAGTGCTGTAATAAAGGGTTCACCAAAGGACCTTGTCAGTGACTTATATATATACCTGCAAACAAACACACAAGACAGAAAATGGATCCATACCTAAATGTGACTTGTATGGTCAACGAATTAAATGTTTGTCAAGGAGAAACACAAGATGAGAGAGAGTGATGTGAGGAGAAGAGGATGTGACTTGCTAAATTTTTAAGTTAGTTTGGTCCTGTGAGAAAGAATAGGAGTGAGTGACCGAGTGTGGCTACACTTGTGAAGGATCTCGTTGCAAAAATTAGATCAAATTTGAAATTCATTGAGCATCACTTCACTTTTACTTTTTTCATTCCTGCCATTAACATTTATAGTTGCATGAGGTTTCCAATACATCAAGATCAAATTTAAACTGTTAGTAACTAGGAAAAACGACAACACTTCGGAAACACTCTCGCTAAACTTTATATCAACTATTGTAATGATAAAATAAAATATATACATATCTGTTTAGTTATGGTAAAGTATAGGCATGGGCAAAATGTTGTGATTATGGCCCCAGGCAGCGGCATTCAACTCATTTCGACATCACATATATCTGTTAAAGACCAAAACACAAAGAACTGAGGCCTAGTCAGGATTTTTTCACCTACATTTAGGCCAAGAATGCAAAGATTACAAATACTCTAAACCCCTTGTGAAGCATCTCGTCTCACAGTAGTGTTTTACTATTTAAAAGTTGACAAGGTTTCCTGTTATTTTTATCTTTTATGTCTATTTAATTGTTTTCAAGTTTTCTTTTTTTTACATTTGCTAGCATTGACTTTTAAAAAAATGTATTTGTTTTGTATTTTTGTGTCCTTCACATAAGATATCATTTCATGTGTTGAGAGGTGAATAGTTACAAGATAGATGCTCCTCTATCTGTTGGCGCTCTACAAATAACCAATAATAATAATAATAATAATTAATTATAATGGAGGGTAACTCACAGATGAGATGAGGGGTGGGTGCAACTCTTTACAAATTCCACAATTTTTTTGCATTGTATTGTTGCAGCAAGTTTTATTTGTGAGATATTAGTTTCACAAATGTTTTTTTTTTTAATCTAGGCTATTCAACATTTAAAATGATGAGAGAGCAGCATTTGTGAGGGATACTGGATCTGTTAGAGAATGTACATAAAAGGGTAGAAATAAAAAAAAAATCAATGGGCCCAATCCTGCTTTGGAACATTGATAAGCAGAAGCGCAATTTAGGACATAGCTTGACTTGTTTTATTATTATTTCTGTGGGATCAAAGAATATTCACTAAAACACACACATACACAAATGCTCACTCAAACACACACACACATGTACACACATACATATATGTACACACAAGCAGACACACACATGCACACAAATACACAACTCACTCACTCACACCCACATACTGTACATACATACACAAACACATACATACATATACACACATATACACACACTAACTCAAACATACACACACTCACTCACACACACATACTGTACATACATACACAAACACATACATACATATACACACATATACACACACTAACTCAAACATACACACACTCACTCACACACACATTCACAGAAACTCACACAGAAACATACATAATGCGCAAACTACATACATACATAGACAAACATATTATAAGGTAGAAATGTGTTAACTTTGTTTGATAACTGGACCCAATCTTGCAGGAGATGTGCTACAGACAGTAGTCAGTAGAAGGGTACAGACAACCAAATAATCTGAAGTACATATCAGAACTCAGGAATTGTGCAAGAGGGTAATCAGGTGACAAACTAGAATCAGGAACCATAGCATCCAGAAGTAACCAAGAAAAAAAACAGAAGGAGCAGGGAAAAATGTAAGCTACGGTTCTTTTTACAGAATTCAGTTCAAAGGGCTAAACCAGAAGTGTTATCTAGAATACAGGCAGGGGTCAAAATGAGGTGGACAGGACAAAGACAGAGATGCAAGGAATTTTATGAAAAATTTCCAAGCACTAGAGTATCATCAATAAGGGCTTCTTACCACCTCCTCTACTGGCCTTAGTGCCAAATCCATCCTTGAGTTACTTCTGACATCTCCAGTACAAATAGCATGTCCTTAGCGAAGGTCACACCAGTGAAGCTATTAGAACAAGCCTGTGTGCTAACTTTAGTGTACCCCATAGCAGCATTGGTCAAAGAAACAAACATAGCATGCCCCAGGCTACCAGCCATGCTAAACGTCTTCTTAATAGCACGGCCCGAGCTCCCACTGCATTTAAAGTACTCTTCTTAATATGCTGTAACCTATTGGACATAACACTGTGCTCAATCTGAATCAGATTGTTTTTAGTTTAAATGTCCCTTTAATTCTAAAAATTTGAGCTATGAAAAAGTCAAAATACAGAACCAAACCCAGATAATGAATGTGATTAGTTTTGGTGCTAATAGGTTAAACTTTGTTACATCAAGAGACATTTTTTGATAGATATAAAAAAAATTAATTTGCTCATATTAAAAATTATTTATTTCTATTCAAGAAAAAAAGGTGTAATGGAATTACTTGAAACCAAATACGACGTCATATTTGACTGTTACAGATGCCTGTGAATTGAGACATTTTAGATTCATTTTAACAGGATAGTCCTACAGAGACTGGAAATGAGTTACTTTACAAAATGTTCTTAAACCATCCTATAAACATAATCCAGTTAATGGCAGAAACCTGTATTTTTTTTTTTTATATAATAAAGTTGTTGGGGTTCTCAGATTTGTCAAATTATTTACCTTATTCTGTTTTAATCTATCTATCCATGTAAGACAAGCAGTTTAACAGCTACAAATAAGGAACCTTGATAATGTGCAGATGGCGCAGGTCTTGAAGAAATTACAGGTATACCTCACTTTACAGCGCTTCACTTTACAGCACTTCGCTAATACAGCGCTTTGTGGAGCTGAAGTTCAACCCCCAAGGATTTTAAAACAGTGTTGTAATCTTCGTGAGATTGCAAGAAAAGTTACTGGCACCATTTTATTATGCTTAGTTCACTCTGTTTACAGCATTACAGTGCAATCTGTGTCTCAGTGCTATACTCTGGCAAATTGTACTACAGTGATTGTCACTATTTTACAGGTAC
Organism: Bombina bombina; assembly: GCF_027579735.1. Taxonomy (NCBI): domain Eukaryota; kingdom Metazoa; phylum Chordata; class Amphibia; order Anura; family Bombinatoridae; genus Bombina; species Bombina bombina. Next base: position 573,957,433 of record NC_069501.1, read on the forward strand.
AGTATTTATTGAATACTGTGCTGTGCGAGTGTTAAACTAAGCTTAGCGCTATTGTACACCTAATATAAGTTAGTTAAAACATGTTTTTTTAAGTTTTTAAACACACTGGCAAGTGAAAAGAAAGCCAAAACTGCTTTGTTTCACTTTAAGGCGGTTTTCACTTTAAAGCGGGGCTCCGGTCCCTAACCCGCTGTATGAGCGGGGTATACCTGTACTTCAATTATGTAGATATCTCTACCAAATAAAGAATAAGGGCTTGTCGTGTGTATTGAAGTCAAGTTATATGTGTGCAGTATACTCACTCCATAAACTATGTAGTGTCAGCAAATCTGGAGAGAAGCCTCTCGATGTATGTACTTCAACCAAACTGAGGGAAAATGAAAGCTCCAATAAAGATAAAGTAAGCCACTTTGTATTTAAACAATTATTAACTTACTCCATTAAAATCCAGATTCCAGTGATGTCACAGCAACAGGAAAAAAGCCATTGCTGGTTTAAAGGGACAGTCTAGTCAAAATTAAACTTTCATGATTTAGATAGAACATGCAATTTTAAACAACTTTCCAATTGACTTTTATCATCAAATTTGCCTGGTACACTTGGTGGTATTTTTTAAAAGCTAAACCTAGGTTGGCTCAAACTTATTTCTAAACCATTGAAAACCGCCTCTTAGCTCAGAGAATTTTGAACGTTTTTCACAGTTAAACAGTACTAGTTCATGTGTGTCATAAAGATAACATTGTGCTCACTCCCGTGGATTTATTTAGGAGTCTGTACTGATTGGCAATGCTGCATGTCTGTCAAAAATACTTAGATAAGGGGCAGTCTGCAGAGCCTTAGATACAAGGTAATCACAGAGGTAAAACATATATTAATATAACTGTGTTGGTTATGCAAAACTGGGGAATGGGTAATAAAGGGATTATCTATATTTTTAAATAATAAAAATTCTGGTGTAGACTGTCCCTTTAAATAAAGATAGCCTGGGTTCCAACTTCCAGTTTTACCGGAATTTTACAAAATTACATCTTACAAAGTTTGTTTTTAGCCAGAAAAATCCTAATACCAAAATTGTAAATTATACTAAAAGTCGCTGATCTACTTATAACATAAATAAATAGTTATAGCGTAATTGTCTGGTCAAAAAGAAACATAAACCAATCACAAAACATACAATAAAAAAGCGACAAATTAAAAATTTAAGTTTTCGGTCCTCAATCAAGTAGTGTTCGTGGATAAGTTCTGTTTCAGATGATTTTATGGACCAATCACAGAAAAGTAATTCAATAGGGTATGGAAGTGGTCACGTGTTGTTATATTATCCAATCAGGCGATTTATTAACGTCATCTTAAGAAGAAACAAAATGGAAAAAACAGTCTCTTTTCAGGTCCGACCATGTCGATGATGTAATTTCACTGATCCAATGGTGTTAAAGAAGTCCGGCCAATGGAAGCCTCCAGAGAAAAACATCACCTTGTTCTCATGAATGCACCGATCTGTAATCATAATTACAGAAACAAGTGAACTGTATTTGTGTTTAAATGGCAAAAACACATACACCCCAATAATGCAACGTTATATAATAACCTCAGATTTTGACAGCATATCCTAGTGGTGATTTTCATTATAAATAATATTTCCCAAAACCAATTATACATAAAACAACAACAATAGTGCAGAATGATAACAAACATTAGGTTTCAACAGCACCATTTTGCTTTTGCAGTGTTATAAAATAACTAAATTACTTTGTTACAACAGTATCTACCAATACTGATTATACAAAGTGTTTGAGGTGCTATTAAATAATCCAAAGACATTCAAAAAGTGCATTACTTTTTTAAGTGCTTATGCTTAGTTTTCATCATCTTGTTAAATATGATACTATTATGATGCAAACTAAAAAAATAAACAGTGCCACAATCTGTCAATGATATATATGCACAAGCTTTTGTGTATTAAACTACATTTTAAAGTGCAACTATATATTCCATAACCAATACCAAGTTTTAAGTGCTTGTGAATAATCTTATTTGCGATTTATGAGCTCACTTATTAGATGAAGGCTGCTACTCTAATATCTTTATTAAGGCCCCAATGGCCATAAGTTCTCAAAGTATGTATCCACCAAAGTTCTTTTCTATCAAGCTCAGTCTCTATACTTCCTCCCCTCCAGTGTATGGAAACCTTCTCTATTCCTAACCAGAGAAAATGTTTAGGATCATATTCCTGACATTGATTCCAATGTAAAGGGACTCCATGGTCTTCATGTTTTTTGTTAATTTTATTCAAATGTTCTAATATGTGTCTTGACAAACCTAGTGGTCTGACCTAAATATTGAATCTTAAATTTTCATTGAAGCAAGTAGATTACATTAGTGGTCTTGCTACTCTCGAATGTTTTGCCAGTAGTTGTTGAAGTAAAAGTTTTGTGTACCCTTTTGGTATAATCACAACCCTTGCATCGGCCACAAGAAAAAAAGACTTTCAAATCAGAAATTTGCATTGGAATTCTGGGGGTCATTCCCTTAATCATAGATGGGGCTAATTTTTGCTTAAAGTTTGTACCTCTTCTGTGTAATCTGTGGTTTGGTTGGTATTGTTGGTGCTAATACCTCATCATTTAATAAAACATGCCAATGCTTGTTCATAATTCTTTTAATCTGGTTATGTCCAGAATTAAAAGTGGTTATAAATCTCGTAAAAGATTGATTCTGTGAGGATTCTTTCCTCTGACATTTAAGCATAGGTTTTGTATCCTTATTTTTTGCCTCTTGTCTATCTAGTTCTAGTATATCTTCTTTATAACCCTTTTGTAGAAATCGTTTTTTTAAATGATAGATTGTTCCTCATAATCTTCTGTTCTCTCACAGTTGCGCCTTATGCACTGAAACTGTCCCTTGGGTATGGCTTTAAGCCAAGAGTGATGGTGTTGACTGTCATGCTTAATGTATGTACAACCATCGTATTTTTTTAAAAATGTTTTAGTGTGTATGGTTTCATTGATTACAAAGATAAACAAATCTAAAAAAGTCGCTTGCGTTTTATGTATCTCTGGTGTAAGTATAATATTTATATCATTATTGTTCAAATGTGCTATAAAAGATTGCAAAGTTTGTGGGTCCCCTTTCCAAATACATATAACATCATCGATATACCTCTGCCATGTCACCAGGTCCGCCCCAAAAGGGTCACTTGACCACACATATTGATGTTCAAAACAGGCCATGTAGATATTGGCATAACTTTGGGCGAACCCGGTGCCCATGGCGACACCGCATACCTGCAGATATTTATTATAATTAAATCAAAAAAGTTATGCTTTAAAATGAAATCCATGGACTGAATGATAAATTCAAGAAGAGGAGTTGCTAAATCTGGATCTTGTTCTAGTTTCCATCTAAAAGCTAATAAACCCTTCTCATGATCAATAATGTAATAAAGGGAAGTGACATCCATGGTGACCCAACAATATTTAGGTTCCCATTTAATATTATTAAGAATATTTAATATGTGTGAGGTAAAATTTGAGCTATGAAAAATTCAAAATACAGAACCAAACCCAGATAATGAATGTGATTAGTTTTGGTGTTAATAGGTTAAACTTTGTTACATCAAGAGACATTTTTTTATAGATATACAAAAAATCAATTTGTTTGCTCACATTAAAAATTATTTATTTTCCATTCAAGAAAAAAAGGTGTAATGGAATTACTTGAAACCAAATAAGACTTGTCATATTTGACTGTTACAGATGGAATTGAACAATTTTAGATTCATTTTAACAGGATAGTCCTACAGAGACTGGAAATTAGTTACAAAACAAAATGTTCTTAAACCATCCTATAAACAGAATCCAGTTAATGGCAAGGACCTGTATTTTTTTTTTTTTTATAATAAAGTTGTTGGGGTTCTCAGATTTGTCAAACTCTTTACCTTATTCTGTTTTAATCTATCAGTGAAATACAAACAGTTTAACCGCTACAAATAAGGAAACCTACTGTTATAGAAAAAAGCCATAAAAAGAAATAAGCCAATAGGATTGAGCTTGCATTCTATTGGCTGATTGGGACAGCCAATAGAATGCAAGCCCAATCCTATTGGCTGATTGGATCATCCAATAGGATTGAAGCTCAATCCTATTGGCTGATTGCATCAGCCAATAGGAATTTTTCACCTTTAATTCCGATCGGAATTGAAGGGACGCCATCTTGGATGACGTCCCTTAAAGGAACCTTCATTCTTCAGTAGCCATCAACAGAAGATGTCTTGAAGATGGAGCCGCTCCGCGTCTGAAGGATGAAGATAGAAGATGCTATCTGGATGAAGACTTCTGCCCACCTGGAGGACCACTTCTTGCCACTTGGATGAAGACATCTCCCGGCTTTGTTGAGGATGAATGTCCGGTCTTCAAAAACTGTAAATGGATCTTCGGGGGTTAGTGTTAGGTTTTATTAACGGTTTATTGGGTGAGTTTTATTTTTAGCTTATGGTTTGGGCAAAGAAAAATAACTAAATGCCCTTTTAAGGGCAATGGGGAGCTTAGGTTTTTTAGATAGGATTTTATTTGGGGGGTTTGGTTGTGTGGGTGGTGGGTTTTACTGTTGGGGGGTTGTTTGTATTTGTTTACAGGTAAAAGAACTGATTTCTTTGGGGCAATGCCCCGCAAAAGGCCCTTTTAAGGGCTATTGGCAGTTTAGGCTAGGATTTTTTTTGGGGGGGTTATTTTGATAGGGCTATTAGGGCTATTAGATTAAGTGTAATTAGTTTAAATATTTGATAATTTCTTTTTAATTTTGTGTAATTTAGTGTTTATTTTGTTTGTAATTTAGTTAATTGTATTTAATTAAAGTAATTGATTTAATTGTAGTGTAATCTTAGGTTTTATTGTAAGGCAGGTAAGGTTTTATTTTACAGGTAAATTTGTATTTATTTTAACTAGGTAGTTAGTAAATAGTTAATAACTATTTACTAACTAGTCTACCTAGTTAAAATAAATACAAACTTAGCTGTGAAATAAAAATAAAACCTAAGATAGCTACAATATAACTATTAGTTATATTGTAGCTAGGTTAGGGTTTATTTTACAGGTAAGTATTTAGTTTTAAAAAGGAATTATTTAGGTAATAATTGTAATTTTTATTTAGATTCATTTTAATTATGATAAAGTTAGTGGTGTTAGGGTTAGGGTTACGTTAGGGTTAGGGTTATCGTAGGTTTAGGTTCAGGGGTTAATAACTTTAGTATAGTGGCGGCGACATTGGGGGCGGCAGATTAGGGGTTAATAAGTGTAGGTAGGTGGCGACGACATTGGGGGCAACAGATTAGGGGTTAATAAGTGTAGGTAGGTGACGGCGACATTGAGGACGGCAGATTAGGGGTTAATAAGTGTAGGTAGGTGGCGGCGACATTGGGCACGACAGATTAGGGGTTAATAAATTTATGTAGGTGGTGACGACATCGGAGGCGGCAGATTATGGGTTAATAAATTTATGTAGGTGGCGGCAACATTGAGGGCGGCAGATTAGGTGTTAATAAGTGTAATGTAGGTGTTGGCGATGTCAGGGGCGGCAGATTAGGGGTGTTTAGACTCAGGGTTTATGTTAGGGTGTTAGGTGTAAACATAACTTTTCTTTTCCCATAGGAACCAATGGGGCTGCGTTACTGAGCTTTACGCTCCTTTATAGCAGGTGTTAGGCTTTTTCTAGCTGGCTCTCCCCATTGATGTCTATGGGGAAATCGTGCACGAGCACGTAAAGCCAACTCAAAGCAGCGCTGGTATTTGTGTGCGGTATGGAGCTCAACGCTGCCATATTGCCCGCTAACGCCGAGTTTTTGCAATCCTGTAATAGCAGTGCTATAGGGAGGTGAGCGGTATGAAAATGTGTTAATCAGAGCTCAGATATATTCTGCTTAGGGATCTGAGTCATGACATTTATTACTACATTTAGTAATCAATATAATCAGATATATTATGGATACTAAGGGGCCTATCTATCAAGCTCCGGACGGAGCTTGAGGGCCTGTGTTTCTGGTGAGCCTGCAGGCTCACCAGAAACAGCAGTTATGAAGCAGCGGTCAAAAGACTGCTGCTCCATAGCCCTGACCGCCTGCTCTGAGCAGGCGGACAAACATCGCTGCAATTCAACCCGATCGAGTACAATCGGGTTGATTGACATTCCCCTACTAGTGGCCGCAAATCTCACAAGAGCTGCTGGTGCAATGATGAATACGGAGAGTGTATTGCTCTCCGCATTCAGGGAGGTCTGGCGGACCTGATCCGCACTGTCAGATCAGGTCCGCCAGACCTTTGATAAATATCCCCCTATTACTATTACTGAAGACATTTTTGCAAGAATAATGTTATAAATTCATACAGTGTATGGAAATGTTTATTTGTGTAATTCTTACACACTTTTCTTTGTAGTTAAAAATCCAATGACAGAGGTACAATTAAAATGTCACTGATTAATGTTTAACCCTTTAGTGACCAGACCACTTTTCCATTTGTTGACCGTTTGGGACCAGGGCTATTTTTACATTTCTGCTGTGTTTGTGTTTAGCTGTAATTGTCCCCTTACTCATTTACTGTAACCAAACATATTATATACCGTTTTTCTTGCCATTAAATAGACTTTCTAAAGATATAATTATTTTTATCATATCTTATAATTTAGTATAAAAAATAATAAAATATTATGAAAAAAATAAAAAAACACACTTTTCCCAACTTTGACCCCCAAAATCTGTTACACATCTACAACCACCAAAAACAACCATGCTAAATATTTTCTAAATTTTGTCATGAGCTTAGAAATACCCAATGTTTACATGTTCTTTGCTTTCTTTGGAAGTTATAGGGCAATAAGCACAAGTAGCACTTTGCTATTTCAAAACCATTTTTTTTAGTATGTGCCAGTATTTGTTCACTTAAATTAGCATATATTTCGGAATAAGCTTTGCCCATCGCTGTGCCTTGTACTTGTAATTAGAACTGGTTGGCAAAGGTGAATAAGTTATATCTGAGTCCCTGTATACCTCTACAGAACACAATAAAGGACTTCAAGCTGTACAGTTTTTTCTAGAGGAAGGGTCTAAGGAAGAATCAGCTCATGATAATTTTATCCTTCAACTGTTGGAATTCATACTCAGATATAACTTCTTCACCTTTGCCAACCAGTTCTTCTTACAAGTACAAAGCACAGCGATGGGCACAGCTTGTGCCCCTACGTATGCTAATTTATTCCTGCGGTGGTGGAAGAGACAGATTGTATTTTCTGATACCCATACAGTAGAGTCGGACCAAATCCTGTTATGGATTTGTTTTATAGATGACATCCTATTTTTATGGGAAGGAACTAAAGAGGATCTAGAAAAATTCCTTCAAAAGCTTAATGAGAACAATCTGAATATTAAATTAACATATACAATGTCAATCTGAAATCAACTTCTTGGATCTAGCCATATTTAAAGATACAGATGGCAAAATCCAAACCAACCTCTACAGGAACATACTGCCACTAACAATTTACTACACAAAAGTAGTGCACATGCCCCTGGCACTACAAAATCCTTACTTGTAGAATAATTCCTCAGAATAAGGAGAAACTGTAGTGAAATAAAATTATTTAATCTACAAGCTAAAGAACTGGAAGCCAGACTATTAGACAGAGGGAAGAGTAGAACAAATATAAAAAAAAGACAAAATCGAGAGCCCTAAATACCAACAGAGCAGAACTACTACAGAAAAAAAACAAGAAGAAGGTTGAAAAAAACTAGATTAATACTGACATACAATCCACAGATTCATATAATAAGTGAAATCATGAACAAATATGGGCACATACTAATGATGGATCAAGATCTAAAACCTATTGTGGGTGACAGAGTCCAAATAGGCTACAGAAGAACGCAAAATATTAAAAATATGGTTTCAAGTAGCCACTATCAAGTGGGCAAAACTAAGACATCATTTGTCCCTGGCTCCTTTCCATGTGGGTGCTCCACATGTAACCACATTAAAAGACAAATACGATCCAAGACCGTTTTGGACAAACACACAAAATGAGGAGCTATATCAGCTGCTCAACAGGGAGCATAATATATTTACTATACTGTAAATGTTCCAAAATCTATGCGGGCATGACCAGCAGGAAACTATGTAATAGACTCCAAGAACACATCAGAAATATAAAGAATGCAGTGAAAGAACTAGAAGATGGCAAAATAATATCCTCCGTTGCCTCACATTTCATACAATACCATCAATCTTATCCCAGAGACCTCAAATGCCAGGGGATTGAGAAAATCTCTCTAGGAATTAGAGGGGGCAATCTTGAACAAGCTCTTCTTAGAGCTGAATGCAGGTGGATATAGTGTACCTACTAGATGTCTATTCCAAAGGGCTCATTGAGCAAAACAATTATTACTGTTTCCTATCAGAGTATACATGTATCCCCCTCGTATTAAGTATCACATGCCAACGCTATGCAACACTGTGAATAACAATATTCTCACACAATTTGGGATTTAGTCTCCTTACTTAATCCCCATTTAATTTTTTTATTGTAATACTTATAACAACACGGTTTGATCTAACCTAGCAGATCTAACCTAGCAGATCACATCACATAATTTATTACTCGTATTAAGTATCCCCCAAGTTAACCTCTTTAATTTACATATTTGTTCACATTCATGCACCCACTTTGAATGCACTTTTCACTCTTCAATATTTGCTTCCCTAATACTAATCTATATGTCTGGGACATTGTAGAATTAACTTATCATCCATAGGAGCAGTCTAATTATTTAAGTATCCTTTTCTATTTGGATTGTGGAACAGTTACAGCAGGAGAATTTAGGAATCACATAATGCACTAAATAAGTATCTCCCCCACTTCCATCTGATAATAATAATAGCAACGGTATAATTTGCCCCCTAGACCGTGTATAAACCACATTCCGGGCCCCTTGGGACCTCTATATGGAGTGTGGACTCTGGAATATGGCCATGCCTAATCTACAGTCTTCAAATACAAAGATATAATAGCAGATATAGTCAAATAATACAAATTTGGTGCACAAAGATGGTGATAAATTCATCTGCTTTCATTGCTTCTTTGGCACCATTGACGAATATGCCTAAAAATGAAAAGGGCACTATTAGAACACTGTAACTATGGTAAACCTTGTACTACGGCTTCGTCGACATAATTAAAGGAATATGTCTAATTATACGTTTCGGTTGCCAAGCAACAGGATATACACTCTCATAACACATATTCTTCACCATGAATGGTCAGAGACACACCCCCTTAGCGATCAATAGTGGTTTCGCTAAGGGCCAATAAGTTGAAAGAGAGAATGTGACATCACAAACTATTCAGCCTATAAATTATCGGCTTGAAGGCCGCCGCCCCACCTTTGACAAAGGCGAAAGGCAAAACATGTCAGGAGAAGCGGGGACACCTGGGGCCCGATCTGATATGCAGTGTCGCCCGCAAAAGCCGGCGACGCCAGAATTTGCGCAATTTTGGTATCACATATACGGCGTAGCATACAAGTTACACGCGTATATTTCACCCTTCGGCCCGTATTTTTTTTACCCATAGACTAACATAGAACTACGCGCAATTTGGTATCCAATATACAGCGTAAGGACTTACGCGTGCAGAATTCAGAAAATCTACTCCATTCTCATCTCGCCACAAATTGCAGGTGCAGGAACCCTTGCACTGACTTTAAAACCAAAGTAACTCCCTGGAAGCCTTAACAAACACATACATTTAAGCAGCATCTCAAGGTTAAAGGGACAGTATACTATGATATTGCTTTTTTTAAGGTTTATTTGTTTATTTGAAATAGTTTCAAGCCACAACATAATCAAATGGATTGAGCTCGTAGGTACTTTATCACATTGTGGACATATACTTGCTTATTTACTTTAAATTGGATTACCTTCATCTCTTTAGAACCCACTAGAGTGTAATTTATTCTAATGCTAACACTGATGCCAAAATATATAAAGGGACAGTCAAGTCCAAAGAAAACCTTCTTCTTTTAAATAGGGCATGTTATTTCAAACTACTTTCAGATTTAATTAGAACACTTGCTTTGTTCTCTTGGTATTCTTAGTTGAAAGCAAAACCTAGGATGGCTCATATGATCATTTCTAACACCTTCGTGAAGGTTACCTCTTTGCAATTGTGTCAAACCAATCACAGACACCTCAACCTCTCACCTGCAGACTTAAAACACCTGATAATGCCCACCCTATCAGTAACATCACTACCATATCTACCAATGTGTCAGTTTATATTGGATGTGAGATACATTGATTTACATCTTACAAGTGAATATTACTATATGTACCCTTCAGAAACAACTATTGTGGATGTGAGTTATAGTACAAGAATATGTCATAAACAGGATAATATTACCTTTTTTGGTCCATTTCCACACAGGCCTTATTATGACCTAGATTTGGAGTTTGGCGTTAGCCGTGAAAACCAGCGTTAGAGGCTCCTAACGCTGGTTTTAGGCTACCGCCGGTATTTGGAGTCACTCAAAATAGGGTCTAACGCTCACTTTTCAGCCGCGACTTTTCCATACCGCAGATCCCCTTACGTAAATTGCTTATCCTATCTTTTCAATGGGATCTTTCTAACTCCGGTATTTAGAGTCGTTTCTGAAGTGAGCGTTAGACATCTAACGACAAAACTCCAGCCGCAGGAAAAAAGTCAGTAGTTAAGAGCTTTCTGGGCTAACGCCGGTTTATAAAGCTCTTAACTACTGTACTCTAAAGTACACTAACACCCATAAACTACCTATGTACCCCTAAACCGAGACCCCCCCACATCGCCGACACTCTAATAAATTTTTTTAACCCCTAATCTGCCGACCGCCACCTACGTTATCCTTATGTACCCCTAATCTGCTGCCCCTAACACCGCCGACCCCTGTATTATATTTATTAACCCCTAATCTGCCCCCCTCAACGTCGCCTCCACCTGCCTACACTTATTAACCCCTAATCTGCCGAGCGGACCTGAGCGTTACTATAATAAAGTTATTAACCCCTAATCCGCCTCACTAACCCTATAATAAATAGTATTAACCCCTAATCTGCTCTCCCTAACATCGCTGACACCTAACTTCAAGTATTAACCCCTAATCTGCCGACCGGAGCTCACCGCTATTCTAATAAATGTATTAACCCTTAAAGCTAAGTCTAACCCTAACACTAACACCCCCCTAAATTAAATATAATTTAAATCTAACAAAATTAATTATCTCTTATTAAATAAATGATTCCTATTTAAAGCTAAATACTTACCTGTAAAATAAATCCTAATATAGCTACAATATAAATTATAATTATATTATAGCTATTTTAGGATTAATATTTATTTTACAGGTAACTTTGTATTTATTTTAACCAGGTACAATAGCTATTAAATAGTTAAGAACTATTTAATAGCTAAAATAGTTAAAATAATTACAAATTTACCTGTAAAAGAAATCCTAACCTAAGTTACAATTAAACCTAACACTATGCTATCAATAAATTAATTAAATAAACTACCTACAATTACCTACAATTAACCTAACACTACACTATCAATAAATTAATTAAATACAATTCCTACAAATAAATACAATTAAATAAACTTGCTAAAGTACAAAAAATAAAAAAGAACTAAGTTACAAAAAATAAAAAAATATTTACAAACATAAGAAAAATATTACAACAATTTTAAACTAATTACACCTACTCTAAGCCCCCTAATAAAATAACAAAGCCCCCAAAATAAAAAAATGCCCTACCCTATTCTAAATAACTAAAGTTCAAAGCTCTTTTACCTTACCAGCCCTGAACAGGGCCCTTTGTGGGGCATGCCCCAAGAAGTTCAGCTCTTTTGCCTGTAAAAAAAACCACATACAATACCCTCCCCCCCAACATTACAACCCACCACCCACATACCCCTAATCTAACCCAAACCCCCCTTAAATAAACCTAACACTAAGCCCCTGAAGATCTTCCTACCTTGTCTTCACCCTACCAGGTTCACCGATCCGTCCTGAAGAGCTCCTCCGATGTCCTGATCCAAGCCCAAGCGGGGGGCTGAAGAGGTCCATGATCCGGCTGAAGTCTTCATCCAAGCGGGAGCTGAAGAGGTCCATGATCCGGATGAAGTCTTCTATCAATGGCATCTTCAATCTTCTTTCTTCCGGATCCATCTTGCAGACCTCCGACGCGGAACATCCTGCTGGCCCGACGGACTAACGACGAATGACGGTTCCTTTAAGGGACGTCTTCCAAGATGGCGTCCCTCGAATTCCGATTGGCTGATAGGATTCTATCAGCCAATCGGAATTAAGGTAGGAATATTCTGATTGGCTGATGGAATCAGCCAATCAGAATCAAGTTCAATCCGATTGGCTGATCCAATCAGCCAATCAGATTTAGCTCGCATTCTATTGGCTGATCGGAACAGCCAATAGATTGCGAGCTCAATCTGATTGGCTGATTGAATCAGCCAATCGGATTGAACTTGAATCTGATTGGCTGATTCCATCAGCCAATCAGAATATTCCTACCTTAATTCCGATTGGCTGATAGAATCCTATCAGCCAATCGGAATTCGAGGGACGCCATCTTGGATGACGTCCCTTAAAGGAACCGTCATTCGTCGTTAGTCCGTCGGGCCAGCACGATGTTCCGCGTCGGAGGTCTGCAAGATGGATCCGGAAGAAAGAAGATTGAAGATGCCGTTGATAGAACACTTCATCCGGATCATGGACCTCTTCAGCTCCCGCTTGGATGAAGACTTCAGCCGGATCATGGACCTCTTCAGCCCCCCGCTTGGGCTTGGATCAGGACATCGGAGGAGCTCTTCTGGACAGATCGTTGAACCCGGTGAGGTGAAGATAAGGTAGGAAGATCTTCAGGGGCTTAGTGTTAGGTTTATTTAAGGGGGGTTTGGGTTAGATTAGGGGTATGTGGGTGGTGGGTTGTAATGTTGGGGGGCTTGGGTATTGTATTTTTTCTTTTACAGGCAAAAGAGCTGAACTTCTTGGGGCATGCCCCGCAAAGGGCCCTGTTCAGGGCTGGTAAGGTAAAAGAGCTTTGAACTTTACTTATTTAGAATAGGGTAGGGCATTTTTTTATTTTGGGGGGCTTTGTTATTTTATTAGGGGGCTTAGAGTAGGTGTAATTAGTTTAAAATTGTTGTAATATTTTATTTTTCTTATGTTTGTAAATATTTTTTTATTTTTTGTAACTTAGTTCTTTTTTATTTTTTGTACTTTAGCAAGTTTATTTAATTGTATTTATTTGTAGGAATTGTATTTAATTAATTTATTGATAGTGTAGTGTTAGGTTAATTGTAGGTAATTGCAGGTAGTTTATTTAATTAATTTATTGATAGCATAGTGTTAGGTTTAATTGTAACTTAGGTTAGGATTTCTTTTACAGGTAAATTTGTAATTATTTTAACTATTTTAGCTATTAAATAGTTCTTAACTATTTAATAGCTATTGTACCTGGTTAAAATAAATACAAAGTTACCTGTAAAATAAATATTAATCCTAAAATAGCTATAATATAATTATAATTTATATTGTAGCTATATTAGGATTTATTTTACAGGTAAGTATTTAGCTTTAAATAGGAATAATTTATTTAATAAGAGATAATTAATTTCGTTAGATTTAAATTATATTTAATTTAGGGGGGTGTTAGTGTTAGGGTTAGACTTAGCTTTAGGGGTTAATACATTTATTAGAATAGCGGCGAGATTGGGTCGGCAGATTAGGGGTTAATAATCGAAGTTAGGTGTCGGCGATGTTAGGGAGGGCAGATTAGGGATTAATACTATTTATTATAGGGTTAGTGAGGCGGATTAGGGGTTAATAACTTTATTATAGTAGCGGTGCGGTGCGGTCGGCAGATTAGGGGTTAATAAGTGTAGGCAGGTGGAGGCGACGTTGTGGGGGGCAGATTAGGGGTTAATAAATATAATATAGGGGTCGGCGATGTTAGGGCAGCAGATTAGGGGTACATAGGGATAATGTAAGTAGCGACGGTTTACGGAGCGGCAGATTAGGGGTTAATAATAATATGCAGGGGTCAGCGATAGCTGGGGCGGCAGATTAGGGGTTAATAAGTGTAAGGCTAGGGGTGTTTAGACTCAGGGTACATGTTAGGGTGTTAGGTGCAGACGTAGAAGTGTTTCCCCATAGCAAACAATGGGGCTGCGTTAAGAGCTGAACGCGGCTTTTTTGCAGGTGTTAGGTTTTTTTTCAGCTCAAACAGCCCCATTGTTTCCTATGGGGGAATCGTGCACGAGAACGTTTTTGAGGCTGGCCGCTTGCGTAAGCAACTCTGGTATCGAGAGTTGAAGCTGCGTTAAAAATGCTCTACGCTCCTTTTTTGGAGCCTTACGCAGCCTTTTTGTGGACTCTCAATACCAGAGTTATTTTTATGGTGCGGCCAGAAAAAAGCCGGCGTTAGTTTTTCGGGTCGTTACCGACAAAACTCCAAATCTAGCCGCTTATGTTTTAACAATATTAGTGTACTAAAACACACCTCACATGGATGTGGATGACAATTATATGGTAAATAACAGAGGACAAGATTTATGGTGAACTATAAGAATATTTATTTCTTTTTTGGCTTTTTGGATGAGGGAGCTGAGGTGACTGTAGTGGATTGCCTTGTTCTCCTGGTTTGAGAGGATTCTTCTGTTAGGCTGGTGTTAGGCTGGTGTGTAAAGTGTAGGCAGTGTCCTGCTGGTGTGTAAAGTGCTCAACCAACAAACCCAAGAGTTGATTTTGTTCCCGCCATCTATTGTCCATCTGCATCTTAATATCAGAAAGAATTCTCATCATCTGCGACTGGTTTTGTTCAATTCCATTTAATGATGCTGCCATGTCCCTCTGCAGCTCTATGCTATGCTTGAGTAACCTCTCTTGGCTCCTGTGAAACTTCTGTATTCCTCACCCAGGGGAGAATACAGTGCATCCACAGGCTCTTCTGCAGCAGGGCTTCTAGGTGCTTGAGGTGCAGGTCCAGCTGCATCTGCTGGTGCTGGTTGGACATCTTCAGCTGCATCTGCTGGTGCTGGTGGGACATCTTCAGCTGCATCCGCTGGTGCTGGTGGGACATCTTCAGCTGCATCTGCTGGTGCTTGAGTAATTCCAGCTATTTGCTCATATGCAGATGGTGGAGCTCTCCCAAGGGAAGAGGATGGTGGAGCTCTCCCAAGGGAAGAGGATGGTGGAGCTCTCCCAAGGGAAGTGGAGCTCTTAGGGTGGATTGGTAGTCCCATTGATGAGCAGTGTGTGACCACTCAGCCTGTCCAGTTTGCACTTCTTGTGACATACCTTATGTGTAAACTCCATGACTGCCCTGATATTGTGTTGGGGGGTATAGACATGGACCCTTTGTGGCTGACTTGGCTCCCCCTCAAAGCCAAAAGAAGAATATTCCTCTTGCTAGGGGTCATATGTCAATGGTGGTGGCATCACTTCCGGGTCCTCTACTGAAGCCATCCAACCCTGCTCATGCCTGGGAGCATAATGTTCACGTTGTTGCCTGAAGACTGGTGGAGGTGGCTGCATGCCTGTGACTGGTGGTGGTGGTGGAGGTGGCTGCATGCCTGTGACTGGTGGTGGAGGTGGCGGCATGCCTGTTTGCATCCTGGTGACAGGAGGTTCTGTGGAGGAGTCAAATGATGAGAGAGATTAGTACAGTCATATATATGTGCATGTGGGCATACAAAGTACATTGATACATGCTAGGGCCTATACTCATTCTCATGTCAAACTCTATAACATGCATGTGCACAATGTGATTTGTGATATGAGGGATTTTAATCTGCACAGTATACTAGTATGTGTTTCATACAATAGCTATGTGTACATGTCAATGATGGAAAATATGTGTTCTTTAAATGACACTATGGCCACACAATTTACTTTAGCCTGATGTAGGCACAGAACCTGCTTTCTGAGCTAAAAGTATTGTGATGGCTATAGTGTCCATTTACTGAAAACTCTACATGTGGCTTGTGGCCTGTGTTACTCTGAGACATGTTAGTATTGCACTATTCCACCTTATATCATGAATTGCATTGTGTTAAGTAGCATTAATGTGAAATATAATTGTAGATGTTTTTGTTAGTAGGCCAAGTACCATGCTCCTCATTGTGTACATGAATGTGTGACATTAAAGGATGTTATATCTCAAATACATATCATACTGGTGTGTGGGATGTTACTCACCAGCATGATGTGCTGTGGTTGCAACCCCTGAGTCACGAGCCCCTGGAAGTCCACGGACTGCTGTGATACTCAGGGATCTGCATATCATCTCCTGCCAGGTGTTGTATTCTGTGTCCAGGGGTGGACCACCGCCTGTTCCCCTCTGGTGCATGGCTTCCTGCCCCATCTTCTCTTTCACCCGCCTCTTACAGTCATTCCACCTTTTTTTAAGGCCCTCAACAGTCCTCCTCTGCGGGGCCACACTGTTGACGGCATCCTCTACCACCAACCATGCCGTTTTACGCTTTCTGGCAATGCCTTAGCCCTTCTCCTGGCCAAAGAGGGCACTGTGGTTGTCCATGATGGCCTGGACTAGGGCAACATTCTCATTGAATGAGAAGTTAGGACATCTCATCCTCTCATCCTCTGTGGACACCTGGCTTCCTCCCTGCGATGTCTCTGGTGTGGGTTCCTCCCTATCCTCTACCTCCTCCCCCCTTCTGTCCCCATGTGCACCCTCTGTCCCTCTCCTTGATGTGCCTGGTCTCTGGGGCTCTCGGGCATCTCCCCTCCCATCATCCCTTCTAGCTCTCCCTCTCCCCACTCCACTTACTCCCTGACGGGGACCCACTACTCCTCCTCTCCTCTACAATACCCCTCTCTCTGCCATCCTCACACTACACACACTCACACACTCACACTAACTCCCAGTTCAATCACACACAATCACAACCAAACACTCAGCCTATCACACTGTAAAATTGAAATAAAATGTGTGAGGTGTTAGAAAAAAAAAGTGTTGTGTATTTTGTATATGTATGTATGCACAATGTGTGCAATATGTAAAAATATGTGTAAGTGTACAAGCTTAATCAACCAACAATGCGACCTAACTAACTCCTCTGTTTGCACCTCTCTCTCTACTCTGACTAATCCTCCACTCCACTGTAGTGTGCTGTAGCTCAACAAACCATCCAAACACACTGAAGAAAATGGCGACTGCGCATGGGTTTATATATGACTTTTGAATAACGTAATTACGTGGCGCATTTTTAGATGGAGTCGCGGGTGATTTTTATGAGTGTTAGACTAATTTGCATAAAACTACTCTTTATTGAGACTTTACGTGGACAAAATACAGTCGTAAGTTACTTGCAATGAGTAAAATGTGTAATTGCACACTTTTCGGAAGAACGCCAGTTTGTCCTACTTACGCCACTTTAGCATCTAACAGCGCAGTATATGTAATAACACGATGTGCAAGGTGAAATTACGGGCGGCGTGGGTTCCCTCGCTTGCGCCAAAAACTATGCCGTATATCTGATCGCGCCCCTGGTCTCCAGTTTTAATGAGCAATAGTGGATAGTTGGAGCTACTTATATTATTAGACCTAGTTTAATTCTCAGTAAACTATTCTAGTTGATGGCTGACGATTTGTGTCGCCGTGAATTTTAATACTTAATACTATCTATTTGGGTGGTTCTTACCCCTGGACTATTAATACGTATGGTACACCCGATTCTAGCGTGGGTATTAGCTGTATATTAATATGGTTCCCTAATAAACCCCTATCGTATTTTTACTTGACTGAGGTTTGGTATTAAAGATATAGGCTAATAAATTACGTTACCTAGCTGTTATTTAAACAGAACTTTAATATTCTACTAATTTTGTGTAACCAGCCTTGGATGTAATGACCTATAAAAATATATTTACATTCAGTTACGCTAGTAATCTGCTGATATATACAGCGTTGATACCATAGCGCTAAACAACACATGCTGATTGTATTTAGTTTCTGTGTTGCGCTGATAGGGGGTAAAAAGGAATAATTTCCAAGTCATCTATTGTGACAGCCTACTAGGACTAGATGCTTGATGTGACAATAGTGTACAATCGCTACCTACGCCATTATGCGGAGCTAGCTGAGACTCATTTTCCTATTTTTCCCCACATCTATTTACACTATTAATTTGTTGAGGGAAAATATTTATAATGATATTGATACTACTGTTAATAACATAAGTGGATTTACTTTATCACTCAAACCACTGAATTTTTATATATATAGTGGTAGTAATCCATCTCTACTACTCCTGGTGCTAAAGCTAGAAATCGTAGTATTATACTCCTTCAATAATCAGTTACCACCGTCACTCCAAGTGGAATATTTTTTAAAAGGTGTCTATAGTTACACCTCCTATTACTAACATTCTTGTGCCTCAACCCAATATTGTTATTTGATTGTTCCCGGATATTAACGGTGGCCCCATTTGGGTTATTAATTGATTTATCCTTGACTTTTCCACCAGGGGTATCCATCCTATAGAGAATTACTTGTGATTTTGCTGCTCCAACCACTCCACCTTGTGTTTTTAACACTTTTGATTTTATTAATTAGAACAATAAAAGTTAAGTTTTAAATCCCTTCAGCTGGGATTGAGAATTGCTCTCTACTTTGCCTTATCCGGAACACTCTGAACCAACAGGAGTAAATACAAACGGGCTCCAGGACCGGTTTACATGACCACCGTGGGCAGACAGTGAGTACTAACTTTTTCTGTTATTTAAGCATCCAGAAAGACATTGCTTGCCTCTAAAGAAGATTGCACAATTTTCTGTAACTCACACTAAAGGACATTACATTATGAAATGAACTGTGTTGTATTAACTATTGGATATAACAACACCGGGACTCTCTATAAAGAATTTTGACACTCTGCCAAAACACTGTGCCAAAAAAGTCAAAAAGTTTTTTAAAATATCCTTTTATTCATTGATGAATTTGGGGTACTCTAAAGACTATGGCCTAGATTTGGAGTTTGGCGGTAGCCATGAAAACCAGCGTTAGAGGCTCCTAACGCTGGTTTTAGGCTACCGCCGGTATTTGGAGTCAGTCAAAAAAGGGTCTAACGCTCACTTTTCAGCCGCGACTTTTCCATACCGCAGATCCCCTTACGTAAATTGCGTATCCTATCTTTTCAATGGGATCTTTCTAACTCCGGTATTTAGAGTCGTGTCTGGAGTGAGCGTTAGAAATCTAACGACAAAACTCCAGCCGCAGAAAAAAAACAGGAGTTAAGAGCTTTTTGGGCTAACGCCGGTTCATAAAGCTCTTAACTACTGTGCTCTAAAGTACACTAACACCCATAAACTACCTATGTACCCCTAAACTGAGGTCCCCCCACATCGCCGCCACTTGATTAAATTTTTTTAACCCCTAATCTGCCGACCGCCACCTACGTTATACTTATATACCCCTAATCTGCTGCCCCTAACACCGCCGACCCCTGTATTATATTTATTAACCCCTAATCTGCCCCCCACAACGTCGCTGCCAACTACCTACAATAATTAACCCCTAATCTGCCGACCGCAAAGCGCTGCTACTTAAATTATCCTTATGTACCCCTAATCTGCTGCCCCTAACACCGCCGACCCCTATATAATATTTATTAACCCCTAATCTGCCCCCCTCAACGTCGCCTCCACCTGCCTACACTTATTAACCCCTAATCTGCCGAGCGGACCGCACCGCTACTATAATAAAGTTATTAACCCCTAATCCGCCTCACTAACCCTATAATAAATAGTATTAACCCCTAATCTGCCCTCCCTAACAGCGCTGACACCTAACTTCAATTATTAACCCCTAATCTGCCGACTGGAGCTCACCGCTATTCTAATAAATGTATTAACCCCTAAAGCTAAGTCTAACCCTAACACTAACACCCCCCTAAGTGAAATATAATTTTATTCTAACAAAATTAATTAACTCTTATTAAATAAATTATTCCTATTTAAAGCTAAATACTTACCTGTAAAATAAATCCTAATATAGCTACAATATAAATTATAATTACATTATAGCTATTTTAGGATTAATATTTATTTTACAGGCAACTTTGTAATTATTTTAACCAGGTACAATAGCTATTAAATAGTTAAGAACTATTTAATAGTTACCTAGTTAAAATAATAACAAAATTACCTGTAAAATAAATCCTAACCTAAGTTACAATTAAACCTAACACTACACTATCATTAAATTAATTAAATAAAATACCTACAATTACCTACAATTAAACCTAACACTACACTAGCAATACATTAATTAAATACAATATCTACAAATAACTACAATGAAATAAACTAACTAAGTTACAAAAAATAAAAAAATATTTACAAACATAAGAAAAATCTTACAACAATTTTAAACTAATTACACCTACTCTAAGCCCCCTAATAAAATAACAAAGCCCCCCAAAATAAAAAAATGCCCTACCCTATTCTAAATTACTAAAGTTCAAAGCTCTTTTACCTTACCAGCCCTGAACAGGGCCCTTTGCGGGGCATGCCCCAAGAAGTTCAGCTCTTTTGCCTGTAAAAAAAAACATACAATACCCCCCCCAACATTAAAACCCACCACCCACATACCCCTAATCTAACCCAAACCCCCCTTAAATAAACCTAACACTAAGCCCCTGAAGATCTCCCTACCTTGAGTCGTCTTCACCCAGCCGAGCCAAATTCTTCATCCAAGCGGAGCAAGAAGAGGTCCTCCATCCGGTAGAAGTCTTCATCCAAGTGGGGCAGAAGAGGTCTTCCATCCGATTGAAGTCTTCATCCAAGCGGCATCTTCTATCGTCATCCATCCGGAGTGGAGCGGCAGCATCCTGAAGACCTCCGACGCGGAACATCCATCCTGGCCGACGACTGAACGACGAATGACGGTTCCTTTAAATGACGTCATCCAAGATGGCGTCCCTCGAATTCCGATTGGCTGATAGGATTCCATCAGCCAATCGGAATTAAGGTAGGAATATTCTGATTGGCTGATGGAGTCAGCCAATCAGAACCAAGTTCAATCCCATTTGGCTGATCCAATCAGCCAATCAGATTGAGCTCGCATTCTATTGGCTGTTCCGATCAGCCAATAGAATGCGAGCTCAATCTGATTGGCTGATTGGATCAGCCAATCGGATTGAACTTGATTCTGATTGGCTGATTCCATCAGCCAATCAGAATATTCCTACCTTAATTCCTATTGGCTGATAGAATCCTATCAGCCAATCGGAATTTGAGGGACGCCATCTTGGATGACGTCATTTAAAGGAACCATCATTCGTCGTTCAGTCAGGATGGATGTTCCGCGTCGGAGGTCTTCAGGATGCTGCCACTCCGCTCCGGATGGATGACGATAGAAGATGACGCTTGGATGAAGACTTCAATCGGATGAAAGACCTCTTCTGCCCCGTTCGGATGAAGACTTCTACCGGATGGAGGACCTCTTCTTGCTCCGCTTGGATGAAGAATTTGGCTCGGCTGGGTGAAGACGTCTCAAGGTAGGGAGATCTTCAGGGGCTTAGTGTTAGGTTTATTTAAGGGGGGTTTGGGTTAGATTAGGGGTATGTGGGTGGTGGGTTGTAATGTTGGGGGCGTATTGTATGTTTTTTTTTACAGGCAAAAGAGCTGAACTTCTTGGGGCATGCCGCAAAGGGCCCTATTCAGGGCTAGTAAGGTAAAAGATCTTTGAACTTTAGTAATTTAGAATAGGGTAGGGCATTTTTTTATTTTGGGGGGCTTTGTTATTTTATTAGGGGGCTTAGAGTAAGTGTAATTAGTTTAAAATTGTTGTAAGATTTTTCTTATGTTTGTAAATATTTTTTTATTTTTTGTAACTTAGTTCTTTTTTATTTTTTGTAATTTAGTTAGTTTATTTAATTGTAGTTATTTGTAGATATTGTATTTAATCAATGTATTGATAGTGTAGTGTTAGGTTTAATTGTAGGTAATTGTAGGTATTTTATTTAATTAATTTAATGATAGTGTAGTGTTAGGTTTAATTGTAACTTAGGTTAGGATTTATTTTACAGGTAATTTTGTTATTATTTTAACTAGGTAACTATTAAATAGTTCTTAACTATTTAATAGCTATTGTACCTGGTTAAAATAATTACAAAGTTGCCTGTAAAATAAATATTAATCCTAAAATAGCTACAATGTAATTATAATTTATATTGTAGCTATATTAGGGTTTATTTTACAGGTAAGTATTTAGCTTTAAATAGGAATAAGTTATTTAATAAGAGTTAATTTATTTCGTTAGAATAAAATTATATTTAATTTAGGGGGTGTTAGGGTTAGGGTTAGAATTAGCTTTAGGGGTTAATACATTTATTAGAATAGCGGTGAGCTCCGCTCGGCAGATTAGGGGTTAATAAGTGTAGGCAGGTGGAGGCGACGTTGGGGGGCGGCAGATTAGGGGTTAATAAATATAATATAGGGGTCAGCGATGTTAGGGCAGCAGATTAGGGGTACATAGGGATAATGTAAGTAGCGGCGGTTTACGGAGCGGCAGATTAGGGGTTAATAATAATATGCAGGAGTCAGCGATAGCGGGGGCGGCAGATTAGGGTTTAATAAGTGTAAGGTTAGGGGTGTTTAGACTCGGGGTACATGTTAGGGTGTTAGGTGCAGACGTAGGAAGTGTTTCCCCATAGCAAACAATGGGGCTGCGTTAGGAGCTGAACGCGGCTTTTTTGCAGCTGTTAGGTTTTTTTTCAGCTCAAACAGCCCCATTGTTTCCTATGGGGGAATCGTGCACAAGCACGTTTTTGACCAGTAACTCTGGTATCGAGAGTTGCAGTGGCGTTAAATATGCCTCTACGCTCCCTTTTTGGAGCCTAACGCAGACATTCTGTGGACTCTCAATACCAGAGTTATTTTAAAGGTGCGGCCAGAAAAAAGCCAGCGTTAGCTACGCGGGTCATTACCGACAAAACTCTAAATCTAGCCGTATATTTTTTAAAAAAAGTCGGCCGACATTACAATCAATTATCATTTTAAAATACATCAATTCAGTATCACATTTATTTTGATATTTTTATCCTATTAACTTTGAATATATATTTTAACTACATCTATCCAGTATCGAGTATTGCTTTTAACTTAGAATTTCTAACTTAGAATTTCTATTTTAACTACATTTATCCAGTATTACATTTAACTTAGAATTTCTGTTTTTATGATCTAGGTAATAAATTACAGGTAGCGCTCAGTTTACGCCGGGGTTAGGTTCCAGAAGGAATGGTTGTAAATCGAAACCGTTGTAAATTGAAACCCAGTTTATAATGTAAGTCAATGGGAAGTGAGGGAGATAGGTTCCAGGCCCCTCTCAAAATTGTCATAAGTAACACCTAATAAATTATTTTTAAAGCTTTGAAATGAAGACTTTAAATGCTAAACAGCATATAAACCTAATAAAATAATCACACAACACAGAATATATATAATTAAACTAAGTTAAATGAACAAAAACATTTGCTAAACAGCATTATAAACCTAATAAAATAATCACACAACACAGACTTCACTTGCATTTTTCTGCAAACAGTTCTTTCTATGCATTTCAATCTGGACTGATTTATAGACAGGAAGATCTTGTTCCTTTGAAACCTGCTTGATAACTCAGGTCTGGTTAAACTGATTAATTTCAGCTTGCTTCGCTTTGCTGCAACACAAGCAGACAGCTCCACCTACTGGCTATTTTAATCAATGCACTGTTTCTCAATGCTTTTCAATAGCAGTCACATGACTGGAAAAAAAGGTTGTTATTCTGAAACGGTGTAAATTGAACCATTGTAAAACGAGGGCCACCTGTATATATTTTTGATATTTTGTATTGTGCATTGTCCAGAATTTTTTTATGTACTTATATGTAGGCTGTGACGAATCAAACCTTCTCAACGTCACAATAGAGGGGTGTGGGCATGAATGGGTTAATGGCACACAGCTCTGGTTCCCTTATCCTTGCAACTCTGCAAAAGGACCTTAAAAGGGACACCTCATTAGCCCCCAATTCTTGTCCACACTGCTCTAATTAACAATTTCCCTGCTGCCACCACCAAAACTTTTAAATTAAAGGGGAGTTCTGGGGAACCCCTAAAAACTCACACTATTTAACACCTTGGAAACATGCCTTTAACCTTGTCTCAACAGGAGTGTGAATTTGGATATTAGAGCCCAAAGACAGAATGAGATTTTCTATGTGTTTAATAACAAAAATATCAACACAGGTTACAGAGTGCAAAATTATAAAGACATTCAGAATAACATACAAATGCAAAGCTACAGTTCTTTAATAACAAAATGGGACATTTTACACAATACCTTACTTATTATCAAATTCCTTTAGGTATGTGGAGAGCTGCCATCCGATGTTAGTCTCTTGGTCCCAAGGCAGTTCTGACTAAAGAGTCTGTCTCTTGCATACTTGAATCAAATTCTCTCTTTGTCTTGTCAAAGACAACGCCCTGGTTATGATTTACAATGACTTCAGCCAATTACAAACAAGTCTTATCCCCCACTATCAGTCTCCAAGGGGAGGAGCGTGCTGCATTCCTAAACACAGCTACACTACTAAGGAGGGGGGAAGGAAAGGGGGGGGGGGAAAGGAAGGAGGGGGGAATCTCAGCTTACAGCTTTCTGAGAGCAGACTTCACACACACAGCAAAAAAGCAATTCACCTTAACCTCTTCCAAGCTGAGGACACAATACCACCTCTGCTGAGTACCCAATCCACGAATCAACTACTCCACATGATTGTATCATGACACCTCCCTTTTTAAAATGGTGGAAATAAGGGGTCAGCCCATGCTGATCCCCTATGTCAACCTAAATCCCAGTCTTTCCTCGTTCATAAGACCAGACCTGCCCTTTCTGCACACTCTGCATTCATTTGCCCCCTGTAACAATTAGCATCAGCTGACACAATTTCTCTCATGGAGGACATTTCCTTGCAGGATATCACACACTCGCCCTCCCTCACAAAGGGATCCAGCACTCCCTCAGGGCAACTCACTAGGGGACCAAGATAAATTCTTGCTATGCTTAGGCCAGATACTCCACTGTTCACATCTACCCCAGTATGCTCTGTAGGAGTAGCCGGTTCATTAGTCACTGCAGCTACATCTCCCTCCCCCTCTTCTTCACATCTGCCATTCTTGTAGGGGGGGTTCACAGACACACCCAGGGTCCCATCTTGTTTTACCCTCTGTAACATGGCAGGATGTACTGTGACCCCTACACCAGCCATGTCATTCACTCCTCCTTACATATGCAATGCTGGTTCTAGCACAGAAGGGTATACACACTTAGTCTGCCCTTCTGCCCAGCCCTGCTGCTCTCTCACATTCCCACACACTGCATCAGGCATCCCATTGTCACAATCAATGGCAGTATAACCCTTTTCATGGGTACAATAAAGTACTGGTACAGGTTCAGATAAATCATCATTAACCCTAGGCTCTCCCTCCCAGCACCCAGGTTCAATAGAAGCAACATTGTTACAAACATTTTCAATACATCCCTCCCTAGGCTCTCCCTCCCAGCGCCCAGGTTCAATAGAAGTAATATTGTCACAAGCATTTTCAATACATCCCTCTTCATCAGCACAAGACATTACTGGTGTACACAAAGGCAGAGCTGCATTAACCCTCAGCCCTCCCTCCCAGCCATCATGTTCAAGGGAATCATCCTTTATCCTTTGGTGGGATACCTCCAGCTCTGGTGCAGTGAGCGATGTGTCCATCCCTAGCTTCCCCTCTGGGTCCCCCAAAGTTTCACACAGTACCTCAGTTGGTGCAGGGCCCTCTACTGGCCCTTCTAGGTTGCAGGTGTTGTCTTCTGGGGCGTACTGACAAAGCATCCGGCCCACATCATCCCCTAGCAAAACAACAGGGATATCTGCAGAAATCCCCACCTCCTGCAAACCTTTTCCCACAACCCAATCCAGGGGCACACATGCCGCAGGGCACTCCCCGCAAATTTCTTCATTATCCACAGTCTCTCCTGGGATAACATCCTCTGCCACTTCAGGGCGCACCAATCGATATCCAGCCCCAGTGTCCTGTAGTCTCATGGTCACACAGTCTCCCTCTGTGACACTCTGCAGATTACCTGCTGACCCACCCACAAACAAAGCTGCTGCAGGTTTCCCTGCTGAATTCCCACCCCAGACTGCATGTTGAGGTTTCTCCTTGATGGGGCAGGCAAAACTCAGGTGCCCAAACTCGTGGCACCAAATGCATGGGCGGGAATCCCCCTTGCCCAATGCAACTTCTGCCCCCTTGATGGGAGATGTTCCAGGGGAAGGTAATTCTGTAGAACTGGTTGTCAGTTGCTGGCACATTCCCTCCCTCCAGGGAGGTGATACAGCTTGCACAGTGGAACACTTGGCTACTGGGGCTTTGTTGTTAGTGCTGTCTGTAGCCCCTGCTGCTGAATCAGGTTCCATTCCCAGGAGCACTCTTCTGGCCAACGGGCTCACTGTCTGGCAAATATATGGCAAAAATTCTGGGTACAGGAGAGGTGCCTCGGTTATGGTAAAGTCAAAAACCTCTAGCACATGTCTCCGCTGGGTATCCCTTATAGCGATTTTGTGCTCTCTTTTTCTCTCAGCAGCCTCTCTCTCTCTTCTTTTCTTTCTCTTTCTGCAGCCACCCTCTTTCTCTCAGCTGCCTCTTGAAACTTGAGGATTAATACCATTCTCAGTTTAGGATCAGCATCCCCCAAGTACCTGAGTGCTGTTTGTAGCTTAGACTCATTTTCACTCACAGGGGTAACAGCAGTAGGGATCATCTCCTGGGTTACAGGAGGGTCATCAGTGTTGGGTACCAGGTCTTGAGTTACAGCTTCCACAGTAACCCTTTCTGTGACTGTTTCAAACTCTGTTGTGAGGCCCTCTGCCTCCAGCAACTTCAGTATCAGCTGTTCTTTCCCTTTGCCAAAAATAGTAATTCCTCTTTTCTTGCAAAGAAACTCCAGAGACCATTCAGGCATTCTTCTATATTCTTCCATATTACATTGACATTACAGTAGCAGCAAACAACAAGAGGGAGGGGGAAAAACTGCTTCTTTGTACTGTAATGTCAATGTAATTAGGCACTGAGTTCTGTCTTTGGGAAATTACACAAAAACATGTCAATTCTTTTAGTACTATACAAATAGCACCAAAAAACTCAAAATATCCCCACCGCTGCCAGCCAGTTTGTGACGAATCAAACCTTCTCAATGTCACAATAGAGGGGTGTGGGCATGAATGGGTTAATGGCACACAGCTCTGGTTCCCTTATCCTTGCAACTCTGCAAAAGGACCTTAAAAGGGACACCTCATTAGCCCCCAATTCTTGTCCACACTGCTCTAATTAACAATTTCCCTGCTGCCACCACCAAAAATTTTAAATTAAAGGTGAGTTCTGGGGAACCCCTAAAAACTCACACTATTTAACACCTTGGTAACGTGCCTTTAACCTTGTCTCAACAGGAGTGTGGATTTGGATATTAGAGCCCAAAGACAGAATCAGATTTTCTATGTGTTTAATAACAAAAATATCAACACAGGTTACAGAGTGAAAATTATAAAGACATTCAAAATAACATACAAATCCAAAGCTACAGTTCTTTAATAACAAAATGGGACATGAAAAGAATTACACAATACCTTACTTATTATCAAATTCCTTTAGGTATGTGGAGAGCTACCATCTGATGTTAGTCTCTTGGTCCCAAGGCAGTTCTGACTAAAAAGTCTGTCTCTTGCATACTTGGATCAAATTCTCTCTTTGTCTTGTTAAAGATAACGCCCTGGTTATGATTTACAATGACTTCAGCCAATTACAAACAAGTCTTAGCCCCCACTATCAGTCTCCAAGGGGAGGAGCGTGCTGCATTCCTACACACAGCTACACTACTAAGGAGGGGGGAAGGAAAGGGGGGAAGGGGAAAGGAAGGAGGGGGGAATCTCAGCTTACAGCTTTCTGAGAGCAGACTTCACACAGACAGCAAAAAAGCAATTCACCTTAACCTCTTCTAAGCTGAGGACACAATACCACCTCTGCTGAGTAGCCAATCCATGTATCAACTACTCCACATGATTGTATCATGACATAGGCAAACATAATAAGTGCTAAAATATCACCAGTTTTAGTAATTAATGAGCACTGAATTAAGTGCTATTCACTTTAATCTATAGCTATAGTTTTATTTATACAGGTTTAAGCATTGATTTGCGCTATTACTCCACATTTTTCTTGCAAACACTATCTGATATCCTTAGGGGGAATATCTTAGGAGTTTTTAGCTTACCTATAATAGCAGCACAAGAAAGATTTTATCTCTGCTTTGCCTTACCTAGAATACTTAGTTGTGTTGAGTGCTATCTTTGTACATAATGTGCTTTTCTAGTGCTCACATTAGAATCATCATACTTGTTGCTTCTTTTTATGTACAGCACCCCTGTCCTGACCACACATTTGTGTTTACTATTTGATAAAATAAAAAAATCGTCATAATTTAGGACACAACACATGTAGTGCCATCGTTCCCCCTTTCTTTCAATAACCCAAAGTATTGATCTAGGCCCATTTTGGTATATTTCATGCCACCATTTCACCGCCAGATGCGATCAAATAATAAAAAATCGTTCACTTTTTCAGTTTTTTTACTGAAATTATTATTATTATATTATTATATAACAGTTAGAGCAATCACGGCACAAATGTTTGTAAATGTTTGTAAATGCTTCTCTGAGATCCCCTTTGTTCAGAAATAGCAGACATATATGGCTTTGACGTTGCTTTTTGGTAATTAGAAGGCCGCAAAATGCTGCTACGCACCACACTTGTATTATGCCCAGCAGTTAGGGGTTAATAAGGTAGCTTGTAGGGTTCATTTTAGCTTTAGTGTAGAGATAAGCCTCCCACCTGACACATCCCACCCCCTGATCCCTCCCTGTTCCCCTCAAACAGCTCCCTACCCTCCCTCACCCCACAATTTTCACTCCCATTTTAAGTACTGGCAGAAACTCTGCCAGTACTAAAATAAAAGGTTGTTTTTTTCAATGATGACGTCACACGCCAAATACCACCTGATGGTCTGAGGCTGTTTTTGTATGCTTTGAGAATCGAATCGTTTGGCCAAATGCAACTAAGAAAAGGGACACTCTTTGTATTCTAACATGTGAGATTGGTGTTATTCTATCCTGCGTACTGTGTACTAAGAGCAGGATTAAGTGTAAGGAATCTAGTCCAATATATCTTGGCAGGCGGACTCCCAACAGGTGGTATTTGGCGTGTGATTTCATCGTAGAAATCGCCATTGAGAAATAATCACCGGAGCAAAAAGGCTGCTTTTACGTCTGATACCAACTTTGAAAGATAGAATATTTGCACCAAATCATGGATAACAGAGGTACTGTAAGGCATATTTTTTCCCATAGCCACGGCAGGCTGACTCCCAAGCAGGAGGGTAATATCACACATACCGAAGATATAAAGCAAAGTAATAACTACACTAATATATTATCCACCAGCCTTATTAGGCTTATTACCAAACAAATAAGGAACATTATCTTACTCTTTGAAGTACACAGCCAAGTATCTGCAGGCTGATTTTGACTTTTTGTCTAATTGGGAGACGTCACAGGACTATAGTGATCATCTCTACTATTTGGGTAGCCTCAAAGAGCTAATCTTATATATTTCCATATAATATGCTGGAAGTTTTTGATGATGTTTTATGTATGAAGAGCTAAACGATTGTATTTCTATATAATCTGCTAATAGCTACTGCTGTTGTTTTTATGCTATAAGAGTCTAGCTTCACCTTATATACAGAAATATATCTCTTAGAATTGTTTTATATTTTATTTTAAAATTAAATTGTGAATTTTTAAATGTAACCTTTTAAGTTTAACTTTTTATTATTTGACTGGTCTGACTCCACTTTTAGCCCCTATCCACACTGTGTTTGAATATCATATCTTTAAACCCTTAGAACTTTTTGGTGCAATATTTATTTTGAATGATTTTATTAGATGTGTTATTATGATTGTAATATATTTTGAAATGTATTTTTGCTGTGTTTTCTGTCACTATTTTTGTTTCGAAAAATACTTAACCAGAGCTCCGAAGTAACAGTAATTATTCTAGAGTAAATCACTATTGCGCTCAAGCAATCGTGTTAAATTTCAACTCGTAATATGAGTGGTAAAGCCGACAAGCATAAACACCCACTATAAAACCCATATTGCTCAGGCCGTGTTTTGCATTTTGGCACGAGCGTAAATAGAGTAGTTATCGTGATCTTATTTGTGTTAGTACTGTGTTTGCTGGTTTCTGTCGTATTACAAGTTGAAAGTAAAAGTGTTGTGTTCCGGCTCATTTAACACGAGAGCTAAAATTATCATAACCTGATTTAAAGTGCAATCAAAGTTGGTTTTGTACTAAACGTCCTGCTCATACGTGCCTATCTATAGGATATATAAGGACGCTCTTGTGATGTACACCATGACTGTATTGCTTTCACAAATTAGGTACAGGTCTTGGCGTTTTAGATTTAGGAAAGAGAGGGATAGATAGATAAATAGATAGATAGGCCTCTAGTTATCAACGTGTCTAGTTACCTGCCATCGCCGGCCCCAATACGCCCGCCTAAGCTCGCCTACCATTGCCGCCGCGGACCTGAATACGCTCTCCAAAGTTATCAATAAAGCTGTCAAAAAGCCGCACACCAAGTACGGGGCGAAGAGCAGTGGACTGTGATAGTTATCACTAATCCGATCTCGCTGCTCTTCGGCTTTTTTACAGCTTTATTGACAAGCTGTCACTAAGCACCCACACTAAACTACACTGTTCTACCCCCTATACCGGCACCCCCGGAGCCCACCGCAACTAAATCAAGTTTTAAACCCCTAAACCGCCGCTCCCGGACACCGCCGCAACTATAATAAATGTATTAACCCCTAAACCGCCGCTCCCGGAGCCCACCGTCACCTACATTATACCTAGTAACCCCTATCCTGCCCCCCCTATACCGCCGCCACCTATAATAAATTTATTAACCCCTATCCTGCCAATCCCGGACCCTGCCGCAACAAAATAAATTGTTTAACCCCTAAACCGCCGCTCCCGGACCCTGTCGCCACTTATATTAAACTTATTAACCCCTAATCTGCCCCCCTACACCGTCGCCACCTATAAAAAATGTATTAACCCCTATCCTGCCCCCCCTATACCGCTGCAACCTATAATAAATGTATTAACCCCTATCCTGCCCCCCCTACACCGCCGCAACTATAATCAAATTATTAACCCTTAAACCTGTCTAACCCTAATCCTAACACCCCCCTAACTTAAATATTAATTAAATACATCTAAATATTAAAACTCTTATTAACTAAATTAATCCTATTTAAAACTAAATACCTTTAAAATAAACCCTAATATAGCTACAATATAAATAATAATTATATTATAGATATCTTAGGATTTATTTTTATTTTACAGGCAACTTTCAATTTATTTTAACTAGGTACAATAGCTATTAAATAGTTATTAACTATTTAATAGCTACCTAGTTAAAATAAAGAGAAATTTAGCTGTAAAATAAAAACTAACCTAAGTTACAATTACACCTAACACTACACTATACAGGGAGTGCAGAATTATTAGGCAAATGAGTATTTTGACCACATCATCCTCTTTATGCATGTTGTCTTACTCCAAGCTGTATAGGCTCGAAAGCCTACTACCAATTAAGCATATTAGGTGATGTGAATCTCTGTAATGAGAAGGGGTGTGGTCTAATGACATCAACACCCTATATCAGGTGTGCATAATTATTAGGCAACTTCCTTTCCTTTGGCAAAATGGGTCAAAAGAAGGACTTTACAGGCTCAGAAAAGTAAAAAATAGTGAGATATCTTGCAGATGGATGCAGCACTCTTAAAATTGCAAAGCTTCTGAAGCGTGATCATCGAACAATCAAGCGTTTCATTCAAAATAGTCAACAGGGTCGCAAGAAGCGTGTGGAAAAACCAAGGCGCAAAATAGCTGCCCATGAACTGAGAAAAGTCAAGCGTGCAGCTGCCAAGATGCCACTTGCCACCAGTTTGGCCATATTTCAGAGCTGCAACATCACTGGAGTGCCCAAAAGCACAAGGTGTGCAATACTCAGAGACATGGCCAAGGTAAGAAAGGCTAAAAGACGACCACCACTGAACAAGACACACAAGCTGAAACGTCAAGACTGGGCCAAGAAATATCTCAAGACTGATTTTTCGAAGGTTTTATGGACTGATGAAATGAGAGTGAGTCTTGATGGGCCAGATGGATGGGCCCGTGGCTGGATTGGTAAAGGGCAGAGAGCTCCAGTCCGACTCAGACGCCAGCAAGGTGGAGGTGGAGTACTGGTTTGGGCTGGTATCATCAAATATGAGCTTGTGGGGCCTTTTCGGGTTGAGGATGGAGTCAAGCTCAACTCCCAGTCCTACTGCCAGTTTCTGGAAGACACCTTCTTCAAGCAGTGGTACAGGAAGAAGTCTGCATCCTTCAAGAAAAACATGATTTTCATGCAGGACAATGCTCCATCACACGCGTCCAAGTACTCCACAGCGTGGCTGGCAAGAAAGGGTATAAAAGAAGAAAATCTAATGACATGGCCTCCTTGTTCACCTGATCTGAACCCCATTGAGAACCTGTGGTCCATCATCAAATGTGAGATTTACAAGGAGGGAAAACAGTACACCTCTCTGAACAGTGTCTGGGAGGCTGTGGTTGCTGCTGCATGCAATGTTGATGGTGAACAGATCAAAACACTGACAGAATCCATGGATGGCAGGCTTTTGAGTGTCCTTGCAAAGAAAGGTGGCTATATTGGTCACTGATTTGTTTTTGTTTTGTTTTTGAATGTCAGAAATGTATATTTGGGAATGTTGAGATGTTATATTGGTTTCACTGGTAAAAATAAATAATTGAAATGGGTATATATTTGTTTTTTGTTAAGTTGCCTAATAATTATGCACAGTAATAGTCACCTGCACACACAGATATCCCCCTTAAATAGCTAAAACTAAAAACAAACTAAAAACTACTTCCAAAAATATTCAGCTTTGATATTAATGAGTTTTTTGGGTTCATTGAGAACATGGTTGTTGTTCAATAATAAAATTAATCCTCAAAAATACAACTTGCCTAATAATTCTGCACTCCCTGTACTTAAATAAATTATTATTATTTAAAACTAAATACTTACCTGTAAAATAAACCCTAAGATATCTACAATGTAATTAATAATTACATTGTAGCTATTTTAGGATTTATATTTATTTTACAGGTAACTTTGTATTTATTTTAGCTAGTTAGAATAGTTATTAAATAGTTATTAACTATTTAATAACTACCTAGCTAAAAGAAATACAAAATTACCTGTAAAATAAATCCTAACCTAAGTTACAATTAAACCTAACACTACACTATCATTAAATTAATTAAATAAATTAGCTACAAATAACTACAATTAAATACAATTAAATAAACTAACTAAAGTACAAAAAAAAATGTTACAAACATTTAAAAAATATTACAACAATTTTAAGCTACTTACACCTAATCTAAGCCCCCTAATAAAATAACAAATCCCCCCAAAATAAAAAAATGCCCTACCCTATTCTACATTAAAATGTTAACAGCTCTATTACCTTACCAGCCCTTAAAAGGGCCTTTTGCGGGGCATGCCCCAAAGAAAACAGCTCTTTTGCCTGTAAAATAAAAATACAACCCCCCAACATTAAAACCCACCACCCACACACCCCTACTCTAACCCAAACCCCCCTTAAATAAACCTAACACTACCCCCCTGAAGTTCATCCTACCTTTAGCCGTCTTTAGCCAGCCGACCACCGATGGAACAGAAGGGGACATCCGCAGCGGCCGAAGTCTTCATCCAAGGGGCGCTGAAGAAGACTTCCATCCAATTGAACTCATCATTCAAGGGGCGCTGAAGAAGTCTTCCATCCGATTGAAGTCATCATCCAAGGGGCGCTGAAGAAGTCTTCCATCCGATTGAAGTCATCATCCAGGCGGCATCTTCAATCTTCATCCATCCGGAGCAGAGCCATCTTCAGACGAGCCGACGCGGAGCCATCCTCTTCTACCGACGGACTAATGACGAATGACGGTTCCTTTAAGTGACGTCATCCAAGATGGCGTCCCTCAAATTCCGATTGGCTGATAGGATCAGCCAATCGGAATTAAGGTAGGAAAAATCTGATTGGCTGATTTAATCAGCCAATCAGATTGAAGTTCAATCCGATTGGCTGATCCAATCAGCCAATCAGATTGAGCTTGCATTCTATCGGAACAGCCAATAGAATGCGATCTCAATCTGATTGGCTAATTAAATCAGCCAATCAGATTTTTCCTACCTTAATTCCGATTGGCTGATAGAATCCTATCAGCCAATCGGAATTCGAGGGACGCCATTTGGATGACGTCACTTAAAGGAACCATAATTCGTTGTTACTCCGTCGGTAGAAGAGGATGGCTCCGCGTCGGCTCATCTGAAGATGGCTCCGCTCCGCTCCGGATGGATGAAGAATGAAGACGCCGCCTGGATGATGACTTCAATCGGATGGAAGACTTCTTCAGCGCCCCTTGGATGATGACTTAAATCGGATGGAAGACTTCTTCAGCACCCCTTGGATGATGACTTCAATCGGATGGAAGACTTCTTCAGCGCCCCTTGGATGAAGACTTCGGCCGCTGCTGATGTCCTCTTCTGTTCCATCGGTGGTCGGCTGGCTGAAGACGGCTAAAGGTAGGATGATCTTCAGGAGGGTAGTGTTAGGTTTATTTAAGGGGGCTTTGGGTTAGAGTAGGGGTGTGTGGGTGGTGGGTTTTAATGTTGGGGGGGTTGTATTTTTATTTTACAGGCAAAAGAGCTGTTTTCTTTGGGGCATGCCCCGCAAAAGGCCCTTTTAAGGGCTGGTAAGGTAATAGAGCTGTTAACTTTTTAATGTAGAATAGGGTAGGGCATTTTTTTTTATTTTGGGGGGCTTTGTTATTTTATTAGGGGGCTTAGATTAGGTGTAAGTAGTTTAAAATTGTAATATTTTTGAAATGTTTAATTTTTTGTAACTTAGTTTTTTTTTATTTTTTGTACTTTAGTTAGTTTATTTAATTGTATTTATTTGCAGTTATTTGTAGCTAATTTATTTAATTAATTTAATGATAGTGTAGTGTTAGGTTTAATTGTAACTTAGGTTAGGATTTATTTTACAGGTAATTTTGTATTTCTTTTAGCTAGGTAGTTATTAAATAGTTAATAACTATTTAATAACTATTCTAACTAGCTAAAATAAATACAAAGTTACCTGTAAAATAAATATAAATCCTAACATAGCTACAATGTAATTATTAATTACATTGTAGCTATCTTAGGGTTTATTTTATAGGTAAGTATTTTGTTTTAAATAGGAATAATTTATTAAAGTATAGTGTAGTGTTAGGTGTAATTGTAACTTAGGTTAGTTTTTATTTTACAGGTACATTTCTCTTTATTTTAACTAGGTAGCTATTAAATAGTTAATAACTATTTAATAGCTATTGTACTTAGTTAAAATAAATTGAAAGTTGCCTGTAAAATAAAAATAAATCCTAAGATAGCTACAATATAATTATTATTTATATTGTAGCTATATTAGGGTTTATTTTAAAGGTAAGTATTTAGTTTTAAATAGGATTAATTTAGTTAATAAGAGTTATAATCTTTAGATGTATTTAATTAATATTTAAGTTATGGGGGTGTTAGGGTTAGGGTTAGACTTAGGTTTAGGGGTTAATAATTTTATTATAGTGGTGGCGGTGTAGGGGGGGGGGCAGGATAGGAGTTAATAAATATATTATAGGTGGCGGCGGTGTAGGGGGGGCAGGATAGGGGTTAATAGGTATTATGTAGGTGGCAGCTGGGTCTGGGAGCGGCGGTTTAGGGGTTAACATATTTATTATAGTGGCGGTGGGGTCCGGGAGCGGCGGTTTAGGGGTTAATCAGTTTATTAGAGTGGCGGCGGGGTCCAGGAGCGGCGGTTTAGGGGGTAATACATTTATTTAGTTGTGTAGGGGGGGACAGATTAAGGGTGTTTAGACTCGGGGTACATGTTAGGGTGTTAGGTGTAGACAGCTCCCATAGGAATCAATGGGATGTTGGGCAGCAGCGAACATGAACATTCACTATTGTCAGACTCCCATTGATTCCTATGGAATCCGCCACCTCCAGGGCGGCGGATTGAAAACCAGGTATGCTGAGCCGAAGAAGTGCCGAGCGTACCTGCTAGTTTTTTGATAACTAGCAAAAGTAGTCAGATTGTGCCGAACTTGTATTCGGAACATCTGGAGTGACGTAAGAATCGATCTGTGTCGGACTGAGTCCGGCGGATCGAAGCTTACGTCACTAAATTCTACTTTTGCCGGTGTGTAGGGCTTGATAACTAAGGCGAATCAGCCTTGCCACAAATACGCTGCAGAATTCCAGCGTATTTGAGGTTGACGGCTTGATAACTAGAGGCCATAGTGTTGTGAGTCAGTGAGTTATTGTGTCAGTATTGGGTTGTCAGTGTAGCGTGTTAGTGAATAGTTGGTGGGTATTGTTTTTTTGGCTCAGTGAGGTGAAGTGTACGTGGTAGTGTAGTTGCCCTGTGCACTTTTGTAGCTGTGTGAGTGTGCGAGTGCTACTGTGTTTGTTTTTAATTTTTTTTTTATTATTCATTATTTACACTTAGAAGAGCCGTATACAAATTATATTAATTTACGCACAAACCCATTCACTAGGTACATACACGTAGCATTAGCAGTACATACACACACATATGCATACACTCCAAGCCCCATGTAACCCTGTATCCTTCCCATATATACTTCCCTTATATCCTTCCCCTATTCACTTATCCTTACCCAAGACTTTATTTATTTTTGATCAGTCCCTTTTTTTCATACTTTTATTCTGTTGATTTTGTAACTTATTGCTTTGTTCATTTGTCAATTTTATAACTTTCAGTTTTCCCTTTTGACCTACCCTACAAACCCAGTCACTGTTTAG
Source organism: Bombina bombina (assembly GCF_027579735.1). Classification (NCBI taxonomy): domain Eukaryota; kingdom Metazoa; phylum Chordata; class Amphibia; order Anura; family Bombinatoridae; genus Bombina; species Bombina bombina. Next base: position 573,994,637 of record NC_069501.1, read on the forward strand.
ACACTTTTATTTTCAGTTATTTATACTCTATTTGTATCCAGTGTTTTGGGTTAGTATAATTATGTCGACACCATTCTATTATTCTTTGTAATGATATTGCTTTCTTGTAAAGCATAAGATTTGGAACTCCTAACCCGCCTATTTCCTTAGAAGCATACATCGTCGGTCTACTTATTCTAGGGGGCCTATTTTACCAGATAAAATTATTTATGGCATTTTGTAGTTTGTGTATATATGAGCCAATATGAGGAAGAGGAAGTGTTTGAAATATATACACTATTTTGGGTAAAACTATCATTTTAATGGTATATATCCTGCCTCATGACAATGTAAGCTTTGTAATATCACCTGAGAGCTTTGTGTAATTTACTTTACATATAGTTTCAACTCTAGGAGTTATGTAGATATTTAAATATCTAATAGAGTTAGAATGAATGGTAAAGTCACATTGATTCCTAATGTCAGCAATCTCTTTGTGTGAAACATTTATGGGGAGTAGAACGGATTTGTTCATATTTACTAGGAAATTAGAAACCCTGCCATAATCTTTTAGCTCACTTTGTACTGCCATAAGAGAATCCATTTGAATGATAAAGACATAAGAATATCATCTGCAAACATAAATAGTTTGTATACACTGTTGGTAATCATGATTCTTTTAATGGAGTTATTGTTTCTTATCTTGGCAGCCAATGCCTCAAGTGAAAGAATAAACAGTAAAGGGGATAGCGGACAACATTGTCTGCTGCAGTTTCTGATTTGAAATTGTTCTGATAGGATAACATTTAAACATATTTGTGCTGTGGGAAAGGAATACAGTGCCATAACTCTAATTATAAATGAAGATGGGAAATTACATTTGTTCAATATAGATTCTAAGAAGCCCCAATCTAGTCTATTGAACGCCTTTTCTGCGTATGTGGATATTAAAATTGCATAATCTAAAAGGTTTAATATTTTTTACTGTGTTATCCCTAGCTTCTCTTCTTGGGACAAAGCCTACCTGATCTGGGAGGATTAGGGATGGAAGCAACTTGTTGAGTCTTGTGGCCAAGATTTTTGCAAATAATTTCAAATCTAGATTTAAAAGTTAAATTGGTCTAAAGTTTGCTGGTTGATCACCCCTTTTCCCTGGTTTGGGAAGGACTGTGATAATGGACGGGAGCATGGTTTCTGGAAAATGCCCTATTTCATCTATCTGGATAAAAGCTTTCAGAATATGTGGGACTAGCTGGTGTTGGAAGGATTTATAGTAGAGTCCTGAGAACCCATCTGGGCCTGGTGCTTTATCTATTTTAAGTGTCTTGATAGCTTCTATAATTTCAGAGTCTTCAATTGGAGAGTTTAGAATCTCGCTATCTTCTTCTGACACCTGTGGTAGATGCACGTCTTCTAAGTACTGACTACAATGTTTGTGGTGAAGTGACTGATCTCTGTTGGGATATTAGTTGTATAGAGAATGGTAATAGTTTTTAAAAGTGTCAGCTATCTTCTACTTTTGTGCCGTCTGACTTATTTATGGAACGTATGTACATTTTAGCTTGTTTATATTTGACAGATCGTGCCAACAATCTACCAGGTTTCTTTGCTTCTGTGTAGATTTTTTTTTTCAGTTTAAAGGCGATTGATTGTGCTTAAATGTGTAAATGTGATGACATTTTATCCCTGCAGAATTTTAGCTGTTGTAGAAGTTTTTCATCAGATGGATATATTTTATGTAGATAATCTAGATGGGATAGTTATTGATAAAGGCGCATATCCAGCGCTGAAACGCGTAGATTTTGACAATCCAGTGTGACCGAATTTGGCTCCAGCAAGCAAAACAGATAGAATCGCTATCGCACCACTCCCCCCAACGACCCGGCTATCCGATTGGACCTCCGAGGACCACGTGACTACTCAACGTAGACGTCAGGGTAGGAAGGATTGACCGGGCAATTTGAAGGTGAGACGCTCACATACTACCACAGCTACACGGCAAACGCTGAACTGAGACATATCCCGAGTTAATTGCAATCCTTCCCATAACCCACGCTAGTACAAGAGGAGGTAAGGGATATCGGTAGTCCGGTAGGGGTGAGCACCATAAGAATTTCATACTACTACTTTTTTATAACGGGACATTACAAGCTACACAAGCTATCCCAACAGGAAACAGCTCTTTGGAGCTTTTGGGATCTTTTACAAATAGTTGTGGCCACAACTTTTAACTTATAATTTTTATACTTTAAACTGAACTATAATCATCGTATCTTTTTAAGGACAAATTTTGTCTTTAAGTGTCTATTGACCAATGTCAGTACTTTTGTCTATGCTGATAAATCAGTTTCACCGACACAATCAGTGAACCAGTTATTGTATTCCAATGCAATGATATGACCATTTTATTTGTTATTATTTGTTTTTATTTACTTATATAAACTGATTAATAAGTCAATTGTACATTTGTTTTGTTTTAATTAAGAAGCACATATTGTTGGTTTTATTAAGAAGCACATTTAATTAAGAAGCACATATTGTTGGTTTTATTGTTGGTTTTATTAAGAAGCACATATCGTTACTTTCACTGTATTCATTGCACATATTGCACTTCAAGCATTGTTTCTTGCAACATATTGCAACATATTGTAGCACTATTTATAATAATCATTGCACACACACATATACCTTATATAAGGATTCACATCTAACATTCTCCCACCTTATAATCATAAGAGACCACGGGTAGAATATATAAAATAATAGAAATATCTCAATTGTATGTTATCACTATATCATATGTTCCTACACCAGGTAGTCTAAATATATATTAGTCATACATAATAGATAAGTCCCACTCACAGCTCTGTAGTTGAGCGCACCCCTCCCCCCACTTGTTCTAACTATTTAATAGCTACCTAGTTAAAATAATTACAAAATTACCTGTAAAATAAATCCTAACCTAATTTACAATTAAACCTAACACTACACTATCAATAAATAAATTAAATTAAATAAAATACCTACAATTATCTACAATTAAATAAACTAACTAAAGTACAAAAAATAAAAAAAGAACTAAGTTACAAAAAATAAAAAAAAATATTTACAAACATTAGAAATATATTACAACAATTTTAAGCTAATTACACCTACTCTAAGCCCCCTAATAAAATAACAAAGCCCCCCAAAATAAAAAAATGCCCTACCCTATTCTAAAATACAAATAGAAAAGCTCTTTTACCTTACCAGCCCTTAAAAGAGCCTTTTGCGGGGCATGCCCCAAAGAAAACAGCTCTTTTGCCTGTAAAATAAACATACAATACCCCCCCCCCCCAACATTACAACCCACCACCCACATACCCCTAATCTAACCCAAACCCCCCTTTAAATAAACCTAACACTAAGCCCCTGAAGATCTCCCTACCTTATCTTCACCACGCCGGGTATCACCGATCGGTCCAGAGGAGCCTCCAAAGTCTTCATCCAAGCCCAAGCGGGGGCTGAAGACATCCACCATCGGGCTGAAGAGGTCCATCATCGTCCTGAAGTCTTGATCCAAGCGGGCGCTGAAGAAGTCCATCATCGGCCTGAAGTCTTGATCCAAGCGGGCGCTGAAGAAGTCCATCATCGGCCTCAAGACTTCTATCAAGCGGCATCTTCAATCTTCTTTCTTCCGGATCCATCTTCTTCCAGCTGACACGGATCCATCCTCTTCTACCGACGCCTACTCGCCGAATGACGGTTCCTTTAAATGACGTCATCCAAGATGGCGTCCCTCAAATTCCGATTGGCTGATAGGATTCTATCAGCCAATCAGAATTAAGGTAGGGAAATTCTGATTGGCTGATGGAATCAGCCAATCAGATTCAAGTTCAATCCGATTGGCTGATTGGATCCGGATGAAAGAAGATTGAAGATGCCGCTTGATAGAAGACTTCAGGCCGATGATGGACTTCTTCAGCGCCCGCTTGGATCAAGACTTCAGGCCGATGATGGACTTCTTCAGTGCCCGCTTAGATCAAGACTTCAGGCCGATGATGGACCTCTTCAGCCCGATGGTGGATGTCTTCAGCCCCCACTTGGGCTTGGATGAAGACTTCGGAGGCTCCTCTGTACCGATCGGTGATACCCGGCGTGGTGAAGATAAGGTAGGGAGATCTTCAGGGGCTTAGTGTTAGGTTTATTTAAGGGGGGTTTGGGTTAGATTAGGGATATGTGGGTGGTGGGTTGTAATGTTGGGGGGGGTATTGTATGTTTATTTTACAGGCAAAAGAGCTGTTTTCTTTGGGGCATGCCCGCAAAAGGCCCTTTTAAGGGCTGGTAAGGTAAAAGAGCTTTTCTATTTGTATTTTAGAATAGGGTAGGGCATTTTTTTATTTTGGGGGGCTTTGTTATTTTATTAGGGGGCTTAGACTAGGTGTAATTAGCTTAAAATTGTTGTAATATATTTCTAATGTTTGTAAATATTTTTTTTATTTTTTGTACTTTAGTTAGTTTATTTAATTGTAGATAATTGTAGGTATTTTATTTTATTTATTTATTGATAGTGTAGTGTTAGGTTTAATTGTAACTTAGGTTAGGATTTATTTTACAGGTAATTTTGTAATTATTTTAACTAGGTAGCTATTAAATAGTTATTAACTATCTAATAGCTATTGTACCTGGTTAAAATAATTACAAAGTTGCCTGTAAAATAAATATTAATCCTAAAATAGCTACAATATAATTATTTGTTATATTGTAGCTATATTAGGGTTTATTTTACAGGTAATTATTTAGCTTTAAATAGGTATAATTTATTTAATAAGAGTTAATTTATTTCGTTAGATAAAAATTATATTTAACTTAGGGGGGTGTTAGTGTTAGGGTTAGACTTAGCTTTAGGGGTTAATAAATTTAATAAAGTAGCGGTGAGGTCCGGTCGGCAGATTAGGGGTTAATACTTAAAGTTAGGTGTCATTGATGTTAGGGAGGGCAGATTAGGGGTTAATACTATTTATTATAGGGTTAGTGAGGCGGGAGTGCGGCGGTTTAGGGGTTAATACCTTTATTATAGTAGCGGTGAGGTCCGGTCGGCAGATTAGGGGTTAATTATTGTAGGTAGGCGGCGGCGACGTTGTGGGGGGCAGATTAGGGGTTAATAAATATAATATAGGGGTCGGCGGTGTTAGGGGCAGCAGATTAGGGGTACATAGAAATAATGTAGGCTGCGGCAGTGTACGGAGTGGCAGATTAGGGGTTAATAGTATAATGCAGGTGTCAGCGATAGCGGGGGCGGCAGATTAGGGGTTAATAAGTATAAGGTTAGGGGTGTTTAGACTCGGGGTACATGTTAGGGTGTTAGGTGCAGATTTTGGAAATGTTTCCCCATAGGAAACAATGGGGCTGCGTTAGGAGCTGAACGCTGCTTTTTTGCAGGTGTTAGGTTTTTTTTCAGCTCAAAATGCCCCATTGTTTCCTATGGGGGAATCGTGCACGAGCACGTTTTTTAAGCTGGCCACGTCCGTAAGCACTGCTGGTATTGAGAGTTGCAGTGGTGGTAAATTATGCTCTACGCTCCCTTTTTGGAGCCTAACGCAGCCCTTCTGTGAACTCTAAATATCAGCGGTATTTAAAAGGTGCGGGGGAAAAAAAGCATGCGTAGCTATCGCACCCCTTTGGCCGCAGAACTCTAAATCTAGCTGTAAGAGTCTTATTTCTAGCTGCTTTAGCTTTTATCAATGTCCCCCTGATATAACTTTTGTGGACTTCCCAAACAGTGGCAGATGGGATGTCTTTTTGAGTGTAAAGAAGAAGTATTCTCTCAGATCTTTTTCTACTAATTCTTTGATTTGAGGATCTGTTAGTTTATCTAACCTCCAATGAAGTTCTTTAAATGGAGCAGATGGCCATTTAATTCTGCTTTTCACCATTGAGTGATTTGACCAGGCTGTTTGCAAAATGGTTGCATCATGTATATGGGATAGGGTAATATGATCAACTAAAATGTGATCTAATCTAGAGTACATTTTATTTCGGGCAGACAAGAAAATGTAATTTCTTTTGTCCGGATTAGATAATCTCCATGGATCGTGTAATCCAAATAATCTAATGAAATTCCAAACAGTTGTTAGTGTGTGTTTAAATATATGTAAATTTGCATTAAATCTATACATTTTGGGGTTTATCAGTATATTAAAGTCTCCCATTACTATTAGCTGACCAAAAAGAATATCCTGAATTAGAGGGATGATTGATTTGAAGAAAATAGCTTGTCCCTGGTTGGGAGCATTTTTAGGGGCCCAATTATCAAGCTCCTAACAGAGCTTGATGCCCCGTGTTTCTGGGGAGCCTACACAAGATGAGATGTTAGAGGTGATAATTCATTTCTCCTCTGCAGTGTTCTAGCAGATAAGTCAGCATATAGTTGTAGGTTGGCGACATCTTTTTGAATAGGATTCTTCTCTCTTGCTCCCTTCATTATCTGCTCTTTCATTTGATAATTAGTAATTTTAACAATTACATCTCTCGGAGGTGCTCCTTCTGGCGGAGAGGGTCTAAAGGCTCTATGGGCCCTGTCTATTTCTATCTGACAGTTGCTTGTACTGCTTCTGGAATGTCTCTTAATCTTTTATTGTGCCTTCTAGACTGTTTTTAAGGTCTTCTATTTTATCTTCCAGTTGCTGAATTGCACTATCATGTTATTCCATATGTTCTTTCAGTGTATCGGTGTCAGTATTGTATAAACTCCACTCCTCTTCTAGCTTTTCAACTCTGTTTCCAATCTCTGATAAGTCTTTTTTTAAATCGAAAATTTCGTCCTTTATGCACTGTTTCACTTGTGTGATAAGTGAGAAAAAATCCTGTTTTGAGGTTATAGACGATAATAAAGATGTTGGCATACATATCATGGACTGTTCCCCCTCTGATTCAGATTCAGAATCCAAATGTGTTTTCTTCTGTTTAGGAGAAGTGGAAGGGGTGTCAGTTTGCAAGTTTGTCGCTTTAAAGTAGTTATTCACTGAAGGTGTTGCTGAACCTCCATTTTGATTTTTTTTTTTCCCTCTGGGAGAGTTTTCTTGGAGACATTTTTGTTTTTGGAAAGTTCCAATGATAATTTAGAGTGTTTTCCCTAGTATGGAACCAATAATTGTCGACACTTGATATTTCAGCTTGATTTAGGGATATTTGCTATTGTGACTTAGGTCATTAGCGCTTGTAAAGTTTAGTAGATCTCAGTTAAGGCTTTTATGAAGTGTAGCTGCTGCTTATGGCTTTTGTAAATGCTGCTATTAACTGCCTTTAGTGTGGAGATTACCTTATTGTTTTGAATGTTGATGGTGAACAGATCAAAACACTGACAGAATCCATGGATGGCAGACTTTTGAGTGTCCTTGCAAAGAAAGGTGGCTATATTGGTCACTGATTTGTTTTTGTTTTGTTTTTGAATGTCAGAAATGTATGTTTGTGAATGTTGAGATGTTATATTGGTTTCACTGGTAAAAATAAATAATTGAAATGGGTATATATTTGTTTTTTGTTAAGTTGCCTAATAATTATGCACAGTAATAGACACCTGCACACACAGATATCCCCCTAAAATAGCTATAACTAAAAACAAACTAAAAACTACTTCCAAAAATATTCAGCTTTGATATTAATGAGTTTTTTGGGTTCATTGAGAACATGGTTGTTGTTCAATAATAAAATTAATCCTCAAAAATACAACTTGCCTAATAATTCTGCACTCCCTGTATTTGTGGGATATGAGTGAGGCTGTATTTCTCAACCTGTAATTTATTACACAGATGAGGATTGTATAGTGCTTTGAGTTTATTAGCACGTTATTCTTCTCACCTCTCCGTTCACTCTAATGCCGACTGTAGCACTTGTGAAGGCAAGATGGCGACCGCCACGTGTTATGCAGCTATATATAGATCACAACTCGTGGTTGCTGCATTTCCCTTGTGGTGGGTGTTGTCTTTTCTGTTCAATGATGCCCATTTTTTCTTGGTAGCTATGCGATCATGTTTTCATGATTATGCTCAGTTCATGAGCTTACCTATTTGCTTCCATGTCATGGAAATTTCAAGAGTGAGGGCCACCGTTATGCTGCATTGCAGGAGACTTAAATGCGGCTATATCAGCTTTCTTTTTATGATTCTGGGTCTTTGCCAGTACTAAATGGCATTTTGCTCATGTAATTTTCATGGCGATCCACACTTTAAGGAGCTATTTGTGGGCTGAAACTACGGAGCTCACTTAAAGTGTGGCCATCTCTCCTAAAATCCGGCTCTGCCCCATCTTCATTTATTTATTTCATTTGTGCACAAACACTTTGTTTTCTGTCCAGCATGGAAAGGGGGGGAGTAGAGTCAGGCTGGAGAGTAGAGGACATGGGAGAGGATAGGAGAGGAGAAGAGGAGGATGGAGGTGAAGAGGGGGAGAGGACAGGAGAGGAGGAGGGAGGAAAGGAAGGAGGAGAGGAGGGAGGACAGTGAGGGTGACAGGAAAGCAAAGAAGACAGGAGAGGAAAGAGCACAAGGAAAACAGAGAGAGCATGGATAGGAAAGATGACAGGGACAGAGGAGAGGACAGAGACAGCAGGGGGCTGAGGGAGAGGAGGCATGAGAGGGACAGCAGATTGGCAAGGGAGAGGGGTACTATCCATTTGCTTTAAGATTCCGAGGTGGCTGGGCCCAGTAGGCAAGGGACAGTGCAGGAGTGCAGACAGGGTACAATACAGCCCGGGGAACAACAGTCGGCACAGCCACCACAGGGGAAAGCCTGAGTGAGGGAGGAGAGGTATTCTATGGAGGATGCAAAGGGCAAGGACCGCTGCTCCATAACTGGTCCGCTGCCTCTGAGGCTGCGGTCTGCAATCCACCCAATCCTATACGTTCGGGCTGATTGACACACCCTGCTAGCGGCCGATTGGCCGCAAATCCACAGGGGGCAGCATTGCAGAAGCAGTTCAGTGATGTCTGTGGGACATGATACACTACAGCGTATCATGCTGGATAGACATTGATAAATCATTTGATAAATCGGCCCCATTGTTTTTAGGATTTGCATTTTAGAGCTTCCCTTTATTTCCACTTTGCTTTCAGTGTGGGTTTCCTCAGACAAAACAATCAATGTTTTTTGTATTTCACCTAGATTATATATTAGTGGTTTAAGACAATTTATACGGCATTCCCACCGAGTGGTAAATAATGGCTTTAAAGCGAGGCCAGATACATGGTCAGTCAAAATATTCCATCGCTTTATAGATCCTGAGATTAGGACATAAATGTGTTGAATGACACCAAAGAGTTGCATTGATTCCTTGCATGAGGGTACTGCATCTCCAATTACAAGATTAACGCAATGACATCCACATGGTACAAATACTGCTATTGGGTTTATGTTTAACATTTTGGACTGAACTCCATTGTCATAACCTTATCCACGACAATTATCAATGTCCAAATTTTGTTTGCAAAGAAATTCAAGAAATTCAAGCAGGAAATCACTTAATCCTTTTCCAGTTTTATCCTATACTTTATTGTAACCAAAGAAATGTTCATGTAATAAAATTAGTGGAATAGTAACCAACATCTGCTCTTTATGGCTAATATCTGGAGTGCATTCAAGGATAATTGAGTAATATTTTGCATTTCTGCAGTGTTGTAAAATGTCCTCAATTACCTGTTTTGCCATGCAATTTATTATTTCATTTTGAATATTTTTTATGCAGTAGTGGTCTGCAGTTTCTTTTGATACCACCCTGGGTAAGTGTTCTGCCATCACGTTGTCATATTTTCCTAATAGCTCCACAAGGCCTAAAAAAATTATATTATTGGATGTAAAAAGTTGATCTAAAGATCCTCTGAAGGCCAGATTATGCTCTGCTAAAAACTAGACAATGTTTAAGCCTCTCCATAACTGATCTCCAGTGTTGCCTTTCATGGCTCATGAGGTTTTGGATGTTTTGATCAATTGCATGTATGGATTTAAGTCTCAGTTGTGTTTCAGTCCATATCTGCTGGGCTGTAAAATGACTGTTGGAGGTTTTATGTGATTTCAATATATTTGACATATGTGTCCATTCATCTGATCCTCCTAGGGCAAGTGATGTTCTAGGATTTTTGTCAAATAACTTACAGGAGAAACAGAATACTTTATTAGCAGGTGAGGAGTATACCAACCATTGCCGTGTTTGTTAGCACGGTCTAATTGTCTTTTGTAAAACGCTGAAGAAAAATGCTGATTATGGGCATCTTTTTTTTCCAATCCACATCTGTTACCTGTACAGGACCAACATCTAAAATACTATTGATATACTTAGAAATCAATTTTGGCCACAAAGCAGGATCTGTTAAGCTTGATTTTTCACATATGCTCATTGTGTTATCAAAAGCCACAGGGCCAGAAGGTGCATTAGAATCCTCATCTTCCAAAGATGATATTGATGCTGAAGGCTCACTGAGCTGAAGCTGTACCTCACTTTGGCTACAACATGTTTCATCAATAACCTCAGGGTTACAAGGTGTATTAGAATCTTCATCTTCCAAAGATGATATTGATGCTAAAGGCTCACTGAGCTGAAGATGTACATCACTCTGGCTACTGCAGCTTTCCTCATTTTTTTCTTTTGTGGCTTGTAAACCACTAGGTGCTGGTCTTCCAAAATATTTTTTAATGCCCCAGCACTCTTGTGGTCCTCTAAATTCATAAAAGCCTATTTTAAGATTAGCAGCTGTGTACAGATCGTATTTAATAAATGTAGTATGCCAAAATTTGCGCCAAAGTATAGATAAATAAAATACCAAAAAAACATAGAACTTAACTTAGTACCACATGATAACATTGGGATCAGCTGAATGATATATACAAACCCTGCATTGCAGGTATATATCAACTAAATAACACATACAAAACCAGTGTAGCAGATGTAGACCAACTGCATAACCCATACAAACCCTCTAGTTCAGGTATAGATCAACTAAACAACACATGGAAACAAAGCATTGCAGGTATAGATCAACTGAATAACAAACACATTACATGCAAACTCAGCTGTGAAGGTATACATCAAATAAATAATTTGTGGAAACCTTAAATTACAGGCATAGTTCACAGGTCGCACACCCCAAAGAGGTCCTCTCAGTGTCCATTAGATAGTCTCTGTTAGAAAGAGTCCCCTCCATGCCCCATTACAGACTATAACAGAGTCTAATGGCACCTGGAGAAGGGTTTCTCTAACAGAGGCCCTCTCTGTGACCATTAGAGAATCTCTGTTAGAAAGAGTCCCCTCCAGGCCCCATTAGTATAACAGAGTCTAATGGGCCATGGAGAAGTTTCTCTAACAGAGGCCCTCTCTGTGACCATTAGAGAGTCTGTTAGAAAGAGTCCCCTCTGTGTCAGTGAACAATAGTACAAATAAACAATATTAGTAAATAGCACTGATGCCCAGGCCTAGCCCAAGAAGGCTTCACTTATCTTAAATAATGGGTAATGTGGCTGTGCCTGCAGGCAGTGCTGGTTGCTTGTCCTCTTGGCTGTTCGCTAGGCTGGGCTGGGCTGCTGATGCCTGGGGCTGGGCTGATTGGGCCTGGGCCTAGCCTGAGCTGCTGTTACTGGGGCTTAGGCTGGGCTACTGGGATGGGATAGGCTACGCTGGGCTACTGGTCCTCTATGCCACGCCTGAAGTAAGTCTGTCCCATCTGTCCAACCATCAGATTACAGATTTGTATTGTTATCCGTACTATACTTATAGAATCCATTGGATAGTAACATATAAATGTGCAAAATACCCTTTCCTCCAATCTGTACTTAAAAGCTACTATAATTTTATACTTAACTGACGACCATTTAACTTGTAAAATAATGCAGAAGAATGGATATAAGCTTTTTTTTGTGAGAAAATCTCAGATATGTACATATGAAAAAAAAAAATAACAAACAAACAAAAATGTACGTATAATATACATGTGTTATGATAGACTTAAAGGCAAAACAAAGATTTTACTTCATATCCAGTCACTAACCAATGTTATTCATTGAATATGTATACAAAAAAATATTAAAAAGGTCACATAACATACAAAACGTATGTGACAGTTACATATAATAATATTGTTCTGAATAAAGTAATATAGCATTTTCTGTTGCTTTAAACCTTGTGCACGATTACAAAGGATGCCAGAGAATTACCCACTCAGAAGCCATGCAGCATTCTATAGGTAAATTTAACATTATTTCCCTTTCAATACCTATCGTATGTTGCTGAACTTATTTTCTCTATTTTTTTTCTCTACTTCTAGTAATACCTGTGCTGATCATATATAAATTGTAGTATTGTACCTATATATTTCGTACACAAACATACACTAGAAAGTACTTACAGTAAGGCGCGGTGCATGTGATGTCATTGCACCTCAGTACGTGAGCTTTGCGCGCCTCCGCGCACTGGGATCATGTGACCTCCTCCACTATTAAATTGGATGGATCAGCCCTGAGAGCTGCGGCCCTGGATGTTTCTATATATATATATATATATTTATTCATATATATATATATATATATATATATATATATATATGTGTGTGTGTGTGTGTTTGTGCATTGGAGCCTTTTACAGTCAAGTTGATGAAAACATGTAAAAGCATATTTATGCAATATTAGTGATGTCGCGATCATAAAAATTTGGGTTAGCGAACGGCGCACGCGAACTTGCGCAAAAGTTTGCGAACGGGCGAACCGGGCCAACCGCCATAGACTTCAATAGGCAGGCGAACTTTAAAACCCACAAGGACTCTTTCTGGCCACAATAGTGATGGAAAAGTTGTCAGGGGACGTGTATATGGCATCGATTTTAGGAACCGGGAGATGGAAAAAGATGCTTGGTCGGTCCTCCTACTTCAAATTTAAGGGAACTGTGCGTGCAATCTAATGTGCCACCAGATAGGAGTGGTGTGTTAAGTAGTTCTATTCTTATCAGTTTAATCCCTGTTACGTCCCCTATCAGGGGACGTGTATATGGCATCGATTTTAGGAACCAGGAGATGGAAAAAGATGCTTGATCGGACCTCCTACTTCAAATTTGGGGTACTGCGCGTGCAATCTAATGTGCCACCAGATAGGAGTGGTGTGTTAAGTAGTACTATTCCTATCAGTTTAATCCCTGTTATGTGCCTTTTTTTTGGTTTGGTTTTTGAAGCCACAGTGCAGCACCAGAGGCCAGAAAAATTAGGCATGTACACATGCCTGAAAAATTAGGTATTGTTGCAGCCGCTGCTGTACCAGCGGCCAGAAAAAATTATGTTTGTTTCCCAGGCAGAAAGTGCCCTAAAAAATTGCGGCTTGAACCCTAGTTGGTGGCGGATAAGTCACGCAAGTCATCCGGCATTCAGAGATCAAATACAGCAGCGTGTGGACCATTTTTAGCCCATGGCAGCTCATCTCATCAGGCCTTTTTTAGTCAAATGTATCTCCCACTGTCAGTCCCTTCAGGATCCATCCCTCATTCATCTTAATAAAGGTGAGGTAATCTAGACTTTTTTGACCTAGGCGACTTCTCTTCTCAGTGACAATACCTCCTGCTGCACTGAAGGTCCTTTCTGACAGGACACTTTAAGCGGGGCAGGCCAGAAGTTCTATCGCAAATTGGGATAGCTCAGGCCACAGGTCAAGCCTGCACACCCAGTAGTCAAGGGGTTCATCGCTCCTCAGAGTGTCGATATCTGCAGTTAAGGCAAGGTAGTCTGCTACCTGTTGGTCGAGTTGTTCTCTGAGGGTGGACCCCGAAGGGCTGTGGCGATGCGTAGGACTTAAAAAGCTCTGCATGTCCTCCATCAACAACACGTCTGTAAAGCGTCCTGTCCTTGCCGGCGTGGTCGTGGGAGGAGGAGGATTACTTTCACCTCTTCCCCTGTTAGATTCCCGTTGTGCTGTGACATCAGCCTTATACGCTGTGTAAAGCATACTTTTTAATTTATTTTGGAACTGCTGCATCCTTTCCGACTTGCGGTAATTCGGTAACATTTCAGGCACTTTATGCTTATACCGGGGGTCTAGTAGCATGGACACCCAGTACAGGTCTTTCTCCTTCAGCCTTTTTATACGAGGGTCCCTCAACAGGCACGACAGCATGAAAGACCCCATTTGCACAAGGTTGGATGCCGAGCTACTCATGTCCCATTCCTCGTCCTCAGTGATCTCACTGAAGGTATCTTCTTCCCCCCAGCCATGTACAACATCACCGGTACCAGATAGGTGACAACGAGCACCCTGGGATGCCTGTTGTGGTTGGTCTTCCCCCTCCTCCTCAAAGCCACATTCCTCCTCTGACTCCTCTTCCTCACAATCCTCTTCCAGCGTTGCCACAGGTCCAGCAAGCGATGCTGATAAGGCTGTTTCTGGTGGTGATGGTGACCACAACTCTTCCTCTTCCTCTTCACGCTAATCTATGGCCTGATCCAGCACTCTTCGCAGGGCACGCTCCAGGAAGAAAACAAATGGTATGATGTCGCTGATGGTGCCTTCGGTGCGACTGACTAGGTTTGTCACCTCCTCAAAAGGACGCATGAGCCTACAGGCATTGAGCATGAGCGTCCAGTAACGTGGCAAAAAAATTCCCAGCTCCGCAGAGGCTGTCCTAGCGCCCCGGTCATACAAATAGTCGTTAATGGCTTTTTCTTGTTGAATCAGGCGGTCGAACATTAGGAGTGTTGAATTCCAACGTGTCGGGCTGTCGCAAATCAAGCGCCTCACTGGCATGTTGTTTCGCCACTGGATATCTGAAAAGTGCGCCATGGCCATGTAGGAACGCCTGAAATGGCCACACACCTTCCTGGCCTGCTTCAGGACGTCCTGTAAGCCTGGGTACTTATGCACAAAGCGTTGTACGATCAGATTACACACATGTGCCATGCACCGCACATGTGTCAACTTGCCCAAATTCAATGCCGCCACCAAATTTCTTCCGTTGTCACTAACCACTTTGCCGATCTCCAGTTGGTGCCACTGATCCACCTGTGCAGGGCGTACAGGAGTGCTTTCAGGCAAGTCAACCCCAAGACGGCGTGACACTGCTGTATTCGGGATGTGGAATAGTACCTGGGGAGCTGGGGGGTGCCGTTGATGTGGAGCAAGATGCAGCAGCAGAAGAGGACTCAGCCGAGGAGGTTATGGAAGAGGATGGAGTAGGAGGAGTAGAGGAGGTGGCAGCAGGCCTGCCTGCAAGTCGTGGCGGTGTCACTAACTCCTTTGCAGAGCCATGCATTCCATGCTTGGCAGCCGTCAGCAGGTTTACCCAATGTGCAGTGTAGGTGATATACCTGCCCTGACCATGCTTTGCAGACCAAGTATCAGTGGTCAGATGGACCCTTGCCCCAGCACTGTGTGCCAGACATGCCATTACTTCCTTTTGCACAATCGAGTACAGGTTGGGGATTGCCTTTTGTGCAAAGAAATTTCGTCCGGGTACCTTCCACTGCGGTGTCCCAATAGCTACAAATTTTTTGAATGCCTCAGACTCCACCAGCTTGTATGGTAAAAGGTGAAGGGCTAAGAGTTCAGTCAAGCCAGCTGTCAGATGCCGGGCAAGGGGGTGACTTTGTGATATTGGCTTCTTACGCTGAAACATGTCCTTGACAGACACCTGACTGTGGGCAGATGAGCAGGACCTGCTCAAGGCGAGACACAGAGTGGCGGATGGATGAGAGGGGGCAAGGAGGACAGCAGTGGTTGACGTGGCTGAAGATGCTGGACCAGGAGGAGGATGGCAGCTTCGAGTTTGTGTGCTGCTTGTACTCATGTGTTGATCCAATAGGCGTTTGTGATGTGCGATCATGTGCCTTCGCAAAGCAGTTGTACCTAGGTGGGTGTTGGACTTCCCACGACTAAGTTTCTTTTGGCACAGGTTGCAAATGGCATCGCTGTTGTCAGAGGCAGACACACACAAAAAATGCCACACTGCTGAGCTCTGCAATGACGGCATTCTAGTGGTGGCAACAGCATGCATTGATTGGCGTGCTGTCTGGCTGACCCCGGGTGCCGATGCATGCTGTCTGACTGTGCCACTAGCTCCTTGCGACGACCTCCCCCTCCTTCCAAATCGTCTCCTCCTCCTCTCTGTCTCCCCATCTGAACTTTCCCCCTCTTCTTCTTCTCTTCTAGCGGGCACCCATGTGACATCCTCGGAGGCATCATCATCATCAACCTCTTCACTTGAATCTGACAACTCAACAAAGGAAGCAGCAGCGGGTACAACATCATCATCATCACACCGTACGTCCATGTGTGTAATGCTGCCTGACTGAGAGATATCCCTGTTATCTACATCCTCTGGCAATAATGGTTGCGCATCACTAGCACTCATTTCTACCAACTGATGTGTAAATAACTCCTCTGACAGATCAAGTGAAGCGGCTGTGGTGCTAGTGTTGGTGGTGGCGGCAGGCGGGCGGGTGGTAACTTGAGAGGTGCCCGAAGCTAAGCTGGAGGAGGATGGTGAGTCAAGGTTCCGAGCGGAAGCTGTAGAAGATTGGGTGTCCTGTGTTATCCAGTCAACTATGTCCTCAGAACTGTTCGAGTTCGGGGTACGTGGCCTCTGAACACTGGGCATTATTCTAGAGCCAAAGGGAATCACAGCACCACGACCACGACGGCCCCTGCGGGGTGGCCTGCCTCTGCCTGTCATTTTTTTCTTCGATTAGTGGTACTATGCGTGCAAGCTACTGTGACAACAGATATGAGTGGCACTGTGCACTGGCAGAAGTTGGCAGAGTAGACGCTGTAGGCCTGACACACACGCTTGCAGACAACTAACTGCTATTAAATCAATTACAGTCAAAATTGTATTTTTTTTTTTTTAAATGTACACTACTGTTACACCAGATATGAGTTGCACTGGGGTGACACTGTGCCCTGGCAGGCAGGCACTGAAACGCACAAGTGTGAAGGAAACTGACTGCTATTATTTAACACAGTCAAAAAAGTGTTGTTTTTTTTAAATCTACACTACTGTTACACCAGATATGAGTTGCACTGGTGTGACACTGTGCCCTGGCAGGCAGGCACTGAAACACACACGTGTGAAGGAAACTGACTGCTATTATTTAACACAGTCAAAAAAGTGTTGTTTTTTTAAATCTACACTACTGTTACACCAGATATGAGTTGCACTGGGGTGACACTGTGCCCTGGCAGGCAGGCACTGAAACGCACACGTGTGAAGGAAACTGACTGCTATTATTTAACACAGTCAAAAAAGTGTTGTTTTTTTTAAATCTACACTACTGTTACACCAGATATGAGTTGCACTGGGGTGACACTGTGCCCTGGCAGGCAGGCACTGAAACGCACACGTGTGAAGGAAACTGACTGCTATTATTTAACAGTCAAAAAGGTGTTTTTTTTTTTTTTTTTTAAATCTACACTACTGTTACACCAGATATGAGTTGCACTGGGGTGACACTGTGCCCTGGCAGGCAGGCACTGAAACGCACATGTGTGAAGGAAACTGACTGCTATTATTTAACACAGTCAAAAAAGTGTTGTTTTTTTTTTTTAAATCTACACTACTGTTACACCAGATATGAGTTGCACTGGGGTGACACTGTGCCCGGGCAGGCAGGCACTGAAACGCACGCGTGTGAAGGAAACTGACTGCTATTATTTAACACAGTCAAAAAGTGTTTTTTTTTTAAAAAATCTACACTACTGTTACACCAGATATGAGTTGCACTGGGGTGACACTGTGCCGTGGCAGGCACTGAAACACACACGTGTGAAGGAAACTGACTGCTATTATTTAACACAGTCAAAAAAGTGTTGTTTTTTTTAAATCTACACTACTGTTACACCAGATATGAGTTGCACTGGGGTGACACTGTGCCCTGGCAGGCAGGTATTGAAACGTACACGTGTGAAGGAAACTGACTGCTATTATTTAACACAGTCAAAAAAGTGTTGTTTTTTTTAAATCTACACTACTGTTACACCAGATATGAGTTGCACTGGGGTGACACTGTGCCCTGGCAGGCAGGCACTGAAACACACACGTGTGAAGGAAACTGACTGCTATTATTTAACACAGTCAAAAAAGTGTTGTTTTTTTTAAATCTACACTACTATTACACCAGATATGAGTTGCACTGGGGTGACACTGTGCCCTGGCAGGCAGGCAGGCACTGAAACGCACACGTGTGAAGGAAACTGACTGCTATTATTTAACACAGTCAAAAAAGTGTTGTTTTTTTAAAATGTACACTACTGTTACACCAGATATGAGTGGTGGCACTGGGCAAGTGGGCACAGTATACGCTGTGAGCCTGACACACATGCTGGCAGGCAGGCAACTGCAATTAGATTACACAGGAAAAAAAAAAAAAGCAGACTGATGTTCTAGCCCTAAAAAGGGCTTTTTGGGGTGCCGTCCTTACAGCAGAGATCAGATGAGTCCTTCAGGACTGTAGTGGACACTGAATACACTAGCCTAGCTATCGATTTCCCTAGTAAATCAGCAGCAGCTACACTGTCCCTCCTCTCACTAACAATGCAGCTTCCGAATGAATCTAAAATGGATGCTGTCCTGGAGGTAGGAGGGTCTGGGAGGGAGGGTCTGCTGCTGATTGACTGGAATGTGTCTGCTGACTGTGAGGTACAGGGTCAAAGTATTACTCAATGATGACGAATAGGGGGCGGATCGAACATTGCATATGTTCGCCCGCTGCGGCAAACGCGAACATGCTATGTTCACCGGGAACTATTCGCCGCCCAACTATTCGCAACATCACTATGCAATATTAATTTTTAATAAAGTTTGTGTTTGTACTGTAAATATTTCATATTTCAATATTTTAAGTATTTTTAAATATGTATTGATATATATATAAATATACTAGTCCTAAAAGTCTGTGTACACAGGCCATTTTCTGCATTGCAGCAGTCCCACTGTCTGGCCCCGCCTACTCCCCCATCCGGCCATGCCCCGCCACGTCTGTTCACGTCAGCAAAGCCCCTGTCGCCTGCTCTTGCTGGTCATGCCCCCACCACGCCCACTCCCGCCCACCCTCTCTGCTGTCTGATCCTCACATCCTTGACAGATCCTTCATTTCGGCAATGTATGTTTGTCTCATGCTGCAGTCTCTACTGCGCATGACTGCATCGGACAAATATACCTGGCCTTTTATATTATAGGATATGTGTATAAATCTATACCTACTGTATAATCACATATATATATCAGATATACGTAGAAATATTTATTTATGAATAATTAGAACATATTTTGTTATGTAAAGAACATTGGAACATGAAATATTCATATTTTATTGTCGGTTAGGGCTAATGAGAATATGTTATGTTTCCGTGAGAGTGTTGTGTTTTTTTCATCTTTATTTCCCCATTTACTTCTATGGGGGAATGTGTAAAAGCGATTGCAATGATCAAATTTCGACTTTATGCGGATTTGGGTTATCGCTAGAGAAAAAACAGTTTACTTTGAACTTGTAATACCAGCGCAACCTGACTAGTGCAAAAATAAAAATCCTAGTGAAGTTTTCACTATAGCAAAAACGCAACATACCACTCGCCTAATAATGTTGCCACAAAGGGATGATGCTATGTTTGTAAATAATTATTGGGTTTTGCATTGAATTGCATAATAGTGATGTTAAAATGTATTTGACATAAAACCTGATTTGTGAATACTGAAAACTGATAAATGATTGCGTTTTGCGATTTCTCATTACTAAGACACATTTAAGGTGTATTTCTACAAAGTTAATGACAATATTTATATTAACATCTTTATTTGTTTATCATGTCTACTTCAGCTCAAGGGAGGATGAAAGATGGGCCACTCGACTCAGGAGACAAATCTCAACCAGCCCCTCATGACATGAGGAATCAGAGTATGAGCATCATACTCCACCTGACCATATACATGGCGCCAAATGGGACTCATTTTGGAACCTCTCACCAGAAGAAGCCCCTGCATTCTCCCTGAACAACATGGGCCCTCAGATAGGGAGGAAAATCTCCCTTCCGCAGAGTTACCCTCCACTCCTATTGCTCTGCCTACAGAAAAAGTTAGGTTTACAGAAGAAGCAGTTCCTACAGAAGAAGCTGGGCCTACAGAAGATACCAAAGACATTCCTCAAACAATCTCAGAGTTGGAATTAATGATGCGACTTACAAAACATTTCAGAGCCTCCAAGTTGGCTAGTAACCAGCAAAACCTTGTTGCCAACTGGGTTTATACCAAAATAATTGAAGAGCTACGACTCCTCTGGGCAAACGTCAGGGAGAACACCTAGACAATGAGGGAAAGGAGCTATTAGTCCAATTAGTGCAGCAAGGAGGACAACTGGCACACGTTCCCTCTGGCCCTTCTTCTGCCCCTGCATCACCACCTATCCCTTTTTTATCTCAGTCTCCTCCATCTCCTTCCCATCTGGCTCCTCCATCCCCTACCCCTGAGAGTACTCTTCCTCCTCCTCTTCCTCAACCAGAATCTCCAAGGAGGACATGACAGAGGATGCCTGAGCCCCCCATATAGCCTCCCTTTCATGGGAAGAGGGGAAGGAAGAGGAAGGAAGTGTTTTCCTTTTTTTATCTAATTGGTTTCTTATATATTTTTTTAGGTGATAATGCGGTATGCTTACAACAGTGGAGCATACTCTGCATTTAGTGCTGCCCCTGTTTTTGGGTTTATTTGTTTTTGTTTTTTTGGTGATGTAATGTGCAGACACTTGTTCTCCTAATCGAATTAAAGGGACTTTAAAATCATACATTTAAATATTTAATTTCTCAAATTAATGTTAAAATGTATTAATATATATTACAGTTAAGTTCAATGGCTTGAATAAAATACGTGCTTCTATTTTATAGAAAATAATCCTTGTTAACAGAGCAAGCATGACGACTCTCATCTTAGCAATGTTGGTAACATTTAATAAGGAAGATCTAGGTACATTCTTCTTCAAAAGAAAACATATTTTTTTTTCACATTGCATTGTGTAGTGTTGTGCTTACTTCCTGGTTTGGTTAGATGGCACATTGATGCTTCCATACAAAGATGATGTCATCAAGTGGGCTGTGCTTAGAATCAGAACAGTTCAGAGAAGCCATCTTGTGAAAGTTTGGTGATGCAGTTATAAAGTACAAGTAACAAGGACTGAACCTCAGGATCTGACAAGTGCTGCTACTAATAAGTGTAATGTCAGCTACAGATCACTGCAGCAGGATACAGCTTCAGCTAGTCAGGAAGAGTAAAAACTCTGTTATACATTACAGTTATAAGTATATTGCAGTTATACAGTTAACAGTTATACAGTTATAAGTTACTCTGGATTACTGTATAAAGAACAGACTTATACAGCTGGTCAGGTAGTTCCCTTGTCATCTTGCATACTACCTAATACTGAGATTACTATAGTGCTGCATACACAGTGTACAGGGCTGCTAATATAAGGAGTGCAGCAGCCATTCATTATAAAGGACTATATATGTGTGTATATCCATATTAATGTGTGCAAATCTACATGAGGCAACTTGTTATGTAATCCAGTAAATAAAGTGCCAGTCTACATTTAGAAGTTGCAAGTGCATCATTCATATAAAGAGTTAATGTTTGCTATGTAAGGACATTACATCTGGCGACGAGTACTACCACAAACTCACGCTATAATGGCTGTATTTGGATCATTAAAAGAATTTGACCCTGACACAGATAACTGGGTTTCCTGGACTGAAAGGCTACAGCAGTATTTACTTGCCAATGACATTGGAGATACTAAGTCTGTTGCTGTCTGTCTCACAACTATTGGTGCTAAAACATATGAGATTCTAAAAACCAGCCACCAATTCTTTGTCTGAAATACTACAGATCTTAACACAACATTTCCAACCACGGCCATTAGAGATTGCTGAGCGGTTCAAGTTTTATAGCAGGCGCCAAGGGGTACAAGAGACTGTATCTACATTTGCAATCAGTTTAAAGAAATTGGCTAGCACCTGTGCTTTTGGGGATTATCTTAATATGGCCCTTAGAGATAAGTTTGTTATGGGTATCAGTACAGAATCTATTCAAAGGCGACTTTTGAGAGAGGAGAGCCTGACCTTCCATAAAGCACTAGAGATTTCTTCTGTTTTGGGACAGGCCACACGAGACACTAGTTTACTGCAGACGCAGTCCCACACTAAGGAAGAACAGGTATTTTTCTCCAATTTAAATCAACAGACTAAACCAGCCAGCAAATATTCAGCAAAAGCAACATCGCCTAATTACTGTTACAGATGTGGAGCAGGAGTTGATGCGGAACTGAGGAGGTTAGAAGAGTTAAAGATTATAACCCCAGTGCATCGTAATGAGTGGGCTTCTCCTATTTGAGATCCAAATATGTGGAGACTTTAGGATGGTGTTGAATGTACAGTTAGCAGTGGATAAGTATCCATTACCCAGGACTGAAGAGATTTTTGCAAACTTAGCTTGGGGACAACATTTCACAAAGATTGATTTAAAAAATACTTACCATTATCTTGAAGTACATCCGGATTCCACAAGTTACTCACCATCAATACTCACCGTGGTTTATTTTAATATAATTGTATGGTCTTTGTCATTGCTCCTGCACCAGCCATCTGGCAACGCACCATGGAAGAACTGTTAAATGGACTACCCCATGTCCAATGCCTTTTAGATGACATGTTAATCACGGGCAGGATGGAGGAAGAACATCAACACAATGTAGAGAGGGTACTGCAGCGGCTAATGACCTTCGGGTTGAAGGTCAACTTGGAGAAGTGTGCTTTCATGCATGACAAATTAGAATTTTGTGGCTATGTTATAGATTGTCATGGTCTACACACTGCTGATGACAAAGTCAAGGCCTTGCAAGAAGCTCCTATACCACAGAATGCATCACAACCACGATCATACCTTGGTCTCCTTAACTATTAACACCATTTTCTTCCCCAGCTAGCCCATATGTTACACCCACTACATCAGCTTCTTGAGAAAAATCGACCCTGGGTGTGGAGCAGTGAATGCAATCAAGTCTTCCAGGAATCCAAGAACCTACTCCTGTGTTCCCGCATGTTAATGCACTATGAAACACAAGGGACCGCTACACTACCTCACTGGAAAAAACACCCACTATAGTATTTCCGTACCGTATTCCCTTATACCTCAACTAACTTCTTAAAGCTAAACTATTCCCCCCACATTAACCAAATCAGTGTACCCCAACTTGAAAATTTTGCTAAATACCAAACACCTAGCCTCCCTCCATAATCCCTAGATTGAAAATATTCCCCCAACACCCAGCCCCCCAATTTTTTTAAAAAAAAAATACTTATAAAAAAACATAATAACTGCTGATTAAAATGTCCTTACTTTAATCCAGCTGAAGAATATCCATTTTCCACTTCTTTTATAGCCATCAACAACTCCTTCATAGTCCCTCATGGTCTACAGCTTGATATTCTGAATCAGCACTGTGTAGGAGTAACTGTGATGAGGCAGGATCATGGCAGGATCATGCTTAGGGCCTGATGATCAAAAGCTCTTGCCTCAGGTGAGATGATCTAAGCAATCTCGTCAGTACTGTAAGGTCCCTCAAATAATGTTAGTTTGAGAGCTGTGCCGGACCCTGGATGTGAAGGAAAGATATCTACAATACAATTTCTAAAAACAATCCCAAAGATTTTGTGGGATTTCTTTCCATTCAGGCAGGGTTTTTTTTTATTATGGGGCCCTTAGTGATAACAGCAGTGAAGGTTGTTTGATAGATTACCTTTATTGCAGTAGGTACCAGTTAGGCTTAATGAGCTATAATACTGGTTCCAGTGTAATATAAGTACCACTGTTTCAATGACTGGGATGAAAAGCACCTTTGATTGATCTATAAGGTGCCGTAAAAGAGACATGAAACAAAAAATGTTTTATTTAATGACTCAGGCAGAGGATACAATTTTTAGCAACTTTCCAATTTACTTATATTATTAAATTTGCTTAATTAACTTAGTATCCTCTTGTTGAAGCAAGTAATTCCCTTCTGGGAGCTAGCTGAACGCATCTGGTTAACCAAAGACAAGTGGCATAAATGTGCACCCACCAATCGTCAGGTAGCTTCCAGCAGTGTATTGCTGCTCCTGAGCCCATCTAGGAGTGATTTTCAACAAAGGTTACAAAAAGAACAAAGCAAATATGATAATAGAAGTAAAATGGAAAATGGTTTAAAATTTAAAGTTCTATATAAATCATGAAAGTTTATTTTTTTATAAAAGCAAAACAATACAGCAACCAAAACATTGGAGTGTTGTCTTTAACCTCTTTACCTGAATGAACCTGGAACAGATGTTCTCTCAGAATAATAAATCTGTGTGTTTCTGTTTAAAGGTTAAATGCACATGTAATTGATATTAATCAGATTATGGTTTGTTTGTTTGTTTGCTCTAGAATACTGTGAACAAAATAAGAGTTTTATGAAGTTATTTACATCATTGTGCTCTTTATTTGAAAAGCTTTATGTTAAATTATACATATGGCATAATAAATATATTTATAAATAAATTATTCAATAAAAAAAATGGTTTAATGTACAGCATGCAGGTTAATCCTATTATTCCAAATTATTTTCTAGGGTTCCCTAGGGTACTGGCCTTCAGTATTAAAAGCATGTATAATCCAGAAGCACAGCTGGAATTCTTCACTAAGCACCACTACTGAAATTTTGAGACTAATATAACCATTGAATTATTAATTTCTCTATAACTGCCAGAGGGCATTTCCCTGCTTGTAAACAGCATCTAAAAATGTCTACTAATGACATCAGCTGCAATCAGCCAATCAGAAATGAATACAATTCTAAGAAGTGTTTTTTTTCTAAAGTGACTATATTAACAGATGTTTTGTGTGTGTGTGTGTGTGGGGGGGGGGTTGCCAATAGATATTTGTGTCAGCGGTAAGTGGTGAGCATTCTTTTATTTGCAAATCCCATATCCTACAGCTTTCTAATGCTATGGTTAAACTCTTACACTTATCAAACCCATGCTAGGAAGAGAAAAGTATTTGTAACAGTTTTTAGGGGAATTTGCAATAAGAGAAAAGATCTGATCTCCACAGGAGAATGATACAGAACACAATCTACTTACTGGTTAGCAGAGATTTAAATATTCATACGGCTTTGAAGTTTCAAATATTGGAACTTGCTGAAAGTCAGAGCTACCTTGTACGAAAATGAGACAAAATAGCAATTAAATCTTCCTGATGAGTTGTACTGGAAGGGTATTTTTTGCTGGAGCGATGCAAATTGTCATCAGAAAATCTCATTAAATTAGAGAAAAGAGCAAATCTTTCACTTGCAATCAGTGACACAGGTTTGATGGTAAATTGGAGACTATACTCATGTACAACTTCTTTTTATTTAAAAAATAGTCATGCCATTTATTAAAACCAGATTTTTTTATTGAAAAATCTCATATCTTTCAATATACAAAATGATTTAATGTTGAAGGACCATATTGCTTTTGTATGCCATCCTTAAATACTTGTTTTAATGTCACTTATCGTAGTTAATGGCTAAATAATATTTGCTACATAAATTATTAGTGAACAAAATACAAGGATATTATGTTATAAAATTGGGAGTCAAAGGGAGAACAATAAAAATTGATTATTGCATTGATTAAAATATTGTGTGTATTGGTTTGTGATACTTTTAAACACTGAGCGATATCTTCTGCAACTACCTGTAATGGGCTGCTATGAAAAATGTAGTGACACCAGCCTTCCCTTAATGTCTTTATTTTAGTGATAAGATCTGATTGATGAACGTTATAACCAGACATCCAAAATGTAGAAATAAAAATAAAATAAAAAAATGTAACTACACTCTTTAAAATTAAAAAGTATGATTCCTGAAATCCTTTGAATTCATAGCCAGTACCAGTTCTAAGCCACTAAATTGGTAAAATGACAGTCAAATACAGTAAGATTGCATAATTAAAAAGAGGATATTAACAGGACAGTGCAATGACACTTACTCTAGATTTTAAATGAAATGTAAAAATGTTTCTGACAAATTTCCATTTCCAAATCAATTTGCTGGCCCCCTGTATAATTTTACAACTATCAGCCAATCAAAGGCTCATATACGCTATACACTGTGATTTCTTGCACATGCTCAGTAGTAGGGTTCTCTTCTATTTATAGAATTGTGAACAATATTAATTACTTTATCAGTAATCCGGATTGTGAACGGAGGCTGTCAAAATTAAAACAATTCTAAAACTTCTAATTGATTGAGAATAACAACTTACAATGGTGATCATTTGCCTAATTTTAGGGAATTTGAGCCCTTATTTGATAGCATTTCTAAAATGGACAATCTGAATTAAGATGGAACTTCCACCAATCTCAAATGTAAAGTTAATCAGATTATATAAATGTCAACTGTACCAGAGAAACATGTGTCACATAATCCTGTGAGTGAACACTTTTCTGCCAAGTTCTGCCAGGTTTGTTAAAGTTTCTACCTGTTTATCTGCTACATATCATATCATATGGGGGGTGCATGCTCTTTTTTCAAGTTTTAAAAAAATCCTTTTGTTCATTTGCCAAGCTTAAAAGCATGCCAATTTATCTTCCACATTTTAAGTTGCCAATGCCAGCTAATGTCTCTAGCTTCAAATTATGAATGTCACCTTATTTGCCAAGCATCTATTTTTCTGTAGTCAACTATCCTTTGTCAACGGTGTTCTGATTCAAAGCGAGAGTAAAGTTAACTGATTGTTGTGCATTTTCCACCAAAGTATTTATGCTTTTATTGGGGTTTTTTGTTAGCCAGTTCTCCTTTTGGATTTCTCTGGTATGGTAGAACTCTGTACCCTCATGTGAGTTGTTGCCTGTCATCAAAGTATGCATTACCTTTTTAGACTTCCCCTTCTAAAGTTCCTGAGCATTAACCGTTCTCTATCTCCTTCAGTAAATTTGTACCTCTTTATGTATACATTAGGCCTCACCCTGAATTTACATGTTTTAATTAATTTAAATGTTGTCCTTTTGAAAGTTTTTGTTTTTTAATAACATTTATTTTTATGATATACTACTTGGATTTTGACTTTTAGCTGAACCAAATGTTAAACTAATAATACATCAACTAACTGTAAGCGGTAAATAATTTGCTGTATGAGGTGAAACTTTCTAAGCTCCTTCTTTGGTGACCACCCTCAAATGGGAGACCAAATATAGAAAGGGGGCTCAGGATTCAGGTTTGTATAACAACAAGCAAGAACAAAAAGGCAGCACCCGGGACTATTATCTCCAAAATTGCTCCCTCCTATGCCAACCTGTATTTAGGTTGGTGGGAGCTCTTCTGCGTCTTTGGAGATAGTAACCCATTCAGAGAGAGCATTCTCTTTTATGGTCATTGCATCGCCAACTTCTTGTTTGTATGGAGAGGTCCAGAGGAAATGATCCCCTCCTTTTTGAGCTATCTACAGTAGAATGATCTGAATCTAGAATTTACTCACACACATAATAAGGAGAGTGTTGCATATTTGGATATATAGTTTAAATCCAATATACTTAAACATAGTATTGAAGTAGAATTGTTTAGGAAAGAAGTAGCAGGTAATACTATTCTGTATGCTGTGTCCTGTCACCCTAAACATACCATCAATGCTATCCCTAAGAGTCAATATATGAGGGTCAAAAGGAAACTGCACTAACCCTGCAGAACATGAACTTCATGCGATTGATCTCAGAAATAGATTTGTTGAGAGAGGATATAAGAGGGATACCTTGGTACATATCAAGAAGCAAGTGGATGTGAAAAAAGAGGCTCCTTGTTTGTCCCTAAATGTAGCTCTAATGTTGTAGAAAACAAACCTAAGTGTATCACCACTTATAGCAGTGAATACCATAAAATATGTGGTATTGTTAGAAATCCATTGCCAATTTTGGATTTTGATGATAAACTTGGAGATTTTTTAAATGCTGGCTCTACTTTTGTGTCTAGAATGGCGAAAACTCTGGGTAATTCATTATCACCGTCCATGTTACCCGGGTGTAATAAATCTAATTGTCTCTCTCTGAAACCAGGTTTCTTCAAATGTAACAGCAATAGATGCAAGTCTTGCTCATATGCCATTTTTGATAAAGAATTTACCTCTCATGTTACAGGAAAAACCTTTCAAATGCGTCAGTATTCCACTTGCAACTCTTGTTTTGCAATATATATTTTGACCTGTAGGGGGTGCTGTAAGCAATATGTAGCATTAACTACCCGTGCTATCAAGGAGCGTTTTTTAGAACACTTGAGAGCAATTGAGGATCCAGAGTCCACTACACCTATTTCCCTACATTTTAAAAGGGAACATAATGCTGACAGTTCACTTTTGGCATTTCAGTGCATGCAAATCATTCCCAGACACCCCAGAGGGGAAAATGGAGACGAAATCCTTAGACAGCGTGAAGTCTTTTGGATATTCCATTTGGACACTAGAATGCCAAATGGTCTGAATTCTGAGTGGGACGTCAAATTATTTGTGTAATTTGTAGTATACTCTAGAATCAATATTTCCCTCTTGTTTCTATTTACAGTATATGGTTAGGAGTTTATTATTCATTCATTATTTATGCTACTACTCTTACGATGATATCATATTTTGTATTTTACACCCCTTATATTGCACCTTTTTTACTTGAACAGATAATGATGCAACTATAGGTGTTTATTATACACAGGTGTTTCTATGTACATAGTCTGAGGTATATGATTGGTGTTTTGTTTAAGGGGGAGGAGAATTGTGTGGTATAAATAGGATGTGCTAGCTCTTGCTCTTTATGGGTCAATGACAAAGTACAATATGTAATCTACAAAACATGTTTGACCGACCTTTCCTTGTGATGTGTACAATGTGCATCCTTTTCATTTGTGCCTATTAAATGTTTTGCTTGTATCATTGTGTCCTGTAAAGTTCCGGGTGCTGCCTTTTTGTTCTTGCTGGATATTCGTGTTGGAGCATTGATAGAGCGCTCCTCTGCCTGGCAAGCATCAGGGACGTCACTCTTCTGAGAGCGTGTTGTAGAAGTGGATTGGCGTGAAGACGGCTGTGTCTCAGTGTGGGCTGCATACCGAAGTTGAGAAGACTTTTCCTTGAGAGCTGCTCTTTGTTCAGGACATTGTATAACAACAAAGAGCTTTCTTATTAACTAGCTTCACCTTTACCATGCTTGAGAACTCATAGGGTGACTTAAGATTGCAATGTTGAAAAAAACAACTGTAACCCCTCCCAAGAGCAGCTGAATTACATGGTAATTGGATTTAAAAGCCATTTGCTGTTCAAGAGCATTCACCCTCAGGGACAGGGTCCACTTGTTTCTTGCATGCCTTTTTGTGTGAGTCTTGTCAGTGGGATGATTGTGCGTCTGAGTTCAAGTCATCCCTTTGTGAAACCCTCCAAAATATTTTAAAAAGTATTAAAATGAGAAACTAGATCCCATGTCACACTACTTATTATGGAACTTCAAAAATGTCCAAACCCTGCACTGGGTCCCAAGGGTGAATAGATTGCTAGTCATATTGCACTGGAATTCCATGTTGTAGTGCATTCATGTCCTGTCTCAATACCTACTGTAGATCCATTCAATAGTTTCCACTTTAGTTTGGTGAGTATTCTAAATAGCAAGAGGCGAGTACCCAGGAGCAGAGCTACTACTTATCAAAAGAGTCACATCATTTAACCATTTTTTTAAACTATTGACATCCTGACAATTACAAAGTTACACACGGCTAGATTACGAGTTGTGCGTTAGGGTAAAAAAGCAGTGTTAAGAGGCCCTAACGCTGCTTTTTTACTCCCGCTGGTATTACGAGTCTTGAAGGTTTAGGGTGACTGCACACTTGTTTGGCCTTACTGCAAAACGACTTACGTAAACTTTGTAAAGTCTTTTTTCTATGGGACTTCCATAGCACTGATATTACGAGTCTGTCCTGGGAGGCCAAAAAGTGAGCGGTACACCCTATCCTGTCAAGATCCCTAACGCATTTAAAAGTCAGTAGTTATGAGTTTTACACTACAACGCCGTAGCATAAAACTCATAACTAAAGTGCTAAAAAGTACACTAACACCCATAAACTACCTATTAACCCCTAAACTGAGGCCCTCCCGCATCTCAAACACTATAATAAAAATTTTAACCACTAATCTGAAGCTCTGGACACTGCCGCCACCTACATTATATTTATGAACCCCTAATCTGCTGCCCCCAACATCGCTGACACCTACATTATATCTATTAACCCCTATTCTGCCTTCCCCAATGTCGCTGACACCTACATTATATTATTAACCCCTAATCTGCCGCTCCGGACACCGCCGCCACCTACATTATATTTATGAACCCCTAATCTACTGCCCCCCAACATCTCTGACACCTACATTATATCTATTAACCGCTATTCTGCCTTCCCCAATGTCGCCGACACCTACATCATATTTATTAACCCCTAATCTGCCACCCCCAATGTCGTCGCCACTATATTAAAGTTATTAACCCCTAAACCTAAGTCTAACCCTAAACCTAACACTCACTAATTTAAATATAATTTAAATAAATCTAAATAAATATTCCTATCATTAACTAAATTATTCCTATTTAAAACTAAATACTTACCTATAAAATAAACCCTAAGCTAGCTACAATATAACTAATAGTTACATTGTAGCTATCTTAGGGTTTATTTTTATTTTACAGGCAAGTTTGTATTTATTTTAACTAGGTAGAATGGTTATTAAATAGTTATTAACTATTTAATAACTATCTAGCTAAAATAAATACAAAAGTACCTGTAAAATAAAACCTAACCTAAGTTACAATAACACTTAACACTACACTATAATTAAATACATTACCTACATTAAATACAATTAAAAAATTACATACAATTAGCTAAATTAAATTAGCTAAAGTACAAAATCCCCCCCACTAAATTACAGAAAATAATAAACAAATTACAGATATTTAAACTAATTACACCTTATCTAATAGCCCTATTAAAATAAAAAAAGCCCCACCAAAATAAACCCCCCCCCCCGCCTAAACTAAACTACCAATAGCTCTTAAAAGGGCCTTTTGCAGGGCATTGCCCCAAAGTTATCAGCTTTTTTACCTGTAAAAAAAAATACAAACAACCCCCCAACAGTAAAACCCACCACCCACACAACCAACCCCCCAAATAAAATACTATCTAAAAAAACCTAAGCTCCCCATTGCCCTGAAAAGGCAATTTGGATGGGCATTGCCCTTAAAAGGGCAGTTAGCTCTTTTGCCGCCCAAAGTCCCTAACCTAAAAATAAAACCCACCCAATACACCCTTAAAAAATCCTAACACTAACCCCCTGAAGATCAACTTACCGGGAGACGTCTTCATCCAAGCCAGACGAAGTGGTCCTCCAGACGGGCAGAAGTCTTCATCCAGATGGCATCTTCTATCTTCATCCATCCGGTGCGGAGCGGGTCCATCTTCAAGACATCCGATGTGGAGCATCCTCTTCAAACGACGGACTAACAACGAATGAAGGTACCTTTAAGTGACATCATCCAAGATGGCGTCCCTTAGATTCCAATTGGCTGATAGAATTCTATCAGTCAATCGGAATTAAGGTAGAAAAAATCCTATTGGCTGATGCAATCAGCCAATATGATTGAAGTTAGGCTAGGGTTTTTTTTTTAATTTAGGGGGGCTTTTTTATTTTAATAGGGCTATTAGATTAGGTGTAATTAGTTTAAATATCTGTAATGTGTTTATTATTTTCTATAATTTAGTGGGGGGGTTGTACTTTACCTAATTTAATTTAATTTATATTTGTATGTAATTTATTTAATTGTATTTAATGTAGGTAATTTATTTAATTATAGTGTAGTGTTAGGTGTTATTGTAACTTAGGTTAGGTTTTATTTTACAGGTACTTTGTATTTATTTTAGCTAGGTAGTTATTAAATGGTTAATAACTATTTAATAAGTATTCTACCTAGTTAAAATATATACAAACTTGCCTGTAAAATAAAAATAAACCCTAAGATAGCTACAATGTAACTATTAGTTATATTGTAGCTAGCTTAGGGTTTATTTTATAGGTAAGTATTTAGTTTTAAATAGGAATAATTTAGTTAATGATAGGAATATTTATTTAGATTTATTTAAATTATATTTAAGTTAGTGGGTGTTAGGGTTAGACTTAGGTTTAGGGGTTAAAAACTTTAATATAGTGGCGGCGATGTTGGGGCGGCAGATTAGGGGTTAATAAATATAATGTAGGTGTCGGCAACATTGGGGAAGGCAGATTAGTGGTTAATAAATAGTATGTCGGGGGAGGCGATGTTGGGGGCAGCAGATTAGGGGTTAATAAGTATAATGTAGGTGGCGGCGGTGTCCGGAGCAGCAGATTAGGGTTAATAATATAATGCAGGTGTCGGCGATGTCAGGGAAGGCAGATTAGAGGTTAATAAGTGTAAGATTAGGGGTGTTTAGACTCGGGGTTCATGTTAGTTTGTTAGGTGTAGACAAAACTTTTATTTCCCCATAGGAATCAATGGGGCTGCGTTAAGGAGTGTTAGACTTTTTTCAGCTGGCTCTCCCCATTGATTCTTATTGGGAAATTGTGCACGAGCACGTTACACCAGCTCACGGCTGACTTAAGCAGCGCTGGTATTGGAGTGCGGTAATGAGCAAAATTTTGCTCAACACTCACTTCTTGTCTTTTAACGCAGGGTTTCTGAAAACTCGTAATACCAGCGCTGCAGGTAAGTGAGCGGTGAGGTAAAACTGCTCGTTAGCACTGCACCTCTCATAATGCAAAACTCATAATCTAGGTGACAGGTAGAGATTTCCCTTTCTCTACCTACATTATTATTATTATTATTATCAGGTATTTGTAGAGCGTCAACAGATTCCGCAGCGCTGTAAACATAGTCGGTGTACAGGATAGCTTTTGTAGGGGTCAAGTGGGAAACCTACATAGTTTCCCTTTTCCTTATTGTTCTTATTGTAAATAACCTCTTACACTGCTGTAGGTGAAATCTTTGTTTCTCAGGTCTTAGTGGATTACCTCTTGTCATTAGTCTTATTTATCAACAGGACAGCTAATCATTTTTAATATGGGCCTTGCATATAATTGTGTAAAGTAATCATATCCAGTGTAAATCATTGCAGCCTTTTTATCCCTTCTTCATAAATGCCAATTTTCCATTCCCTTTATCATTTTTTTGTCATCCTTCTCTGCACGTTTTCTAGCTCTATAGTGTTCTTCTTAAAACTGCTGGCCACAATTGCATGGCATATTCAAGGTGTGGTCATACTATTGATTTTTAAAGAGGCAAATTTATTTTATTTATCACCTAAATCTACTGTATATCCCATTTATACATGACAATACTTTACTGACCCTTGTGGTTGTTAACATTTTTTCATCATATTGCTAATAACTATGAAGTCCTCCACATTTAATGATATCCCTAACTCATCTCCATTAATATTGTGTAGCATGTTTATTTTTGCCAGCAAAATGCATAACTTTGAATTTATCTAGATTGAATATCATCTGCCACTTGTCTGCCTAGATCCCCGCTAAGGCACTGTGGCTGAGCTCTGTAGCAACCCAAGGTGTGCAGGTTCGATTCCCGGCGAGGTCCACTCAGCCTTTCATCCTTCCAAGGTTGATAAAATGAGCAGCGCCTTGAGACCCTTACGGTGATTAGCCGCGCTTTACAAGTACCCAATACATACATACATCCCCAAATTATCCAAGTTTCTCTGTAGAGAAGTAATGTCCTGTTCAGACTGTAGTACATTACTTGTCTTCCATTGCCCCTTAATAATGTATACATATATATATATATATATATGTGTATATGTATATATATATATATATATATATATATATATATATATATATATATATATATATATACATACATATATATATATATGTGTGTATATATATATGTGTATGTGTGTATATATAGATATATATATATATATGTGTGTGTGTGTGTATATACAGTATATATATGTGTGTGTATATATATATATATATATATATATATATATATATATATATATATATATATATAAGTGTGTGTGTATATATATATATATATATATATATATATATATATATATATATATATATATATATATATATATAAATATATATTTATATATATATGTGTGTGTATATATATATATATATATATATATATATATATATACAGGTAGCCCTCAGTTTACGCCGGGGTTAGGTTCCAGAAGGAATGGTTGTAAATCGAAACCGTTGTAAATTGAAACCCAGTTTATAATGTAAGTCAATGGGAAGTGAGGGAGATAGGTTCCAGGCCCCTCTCAAAATTGTCATAAGTAACAGCTAATACATTACTTTTAAAGCTTTGAAATGAAGACTTTAAATGCTAAACAGCATTATAAACCTAATAAAATAATCACACAACACAGAATATATAATTAAACTAAGTTAAATGAACAAAAACATTTGCTAAACAGCATTATAAACCTAATAAAATAATCACACAACACAGACTTCACTTGCATTTTTCTGCAAACAGTTCTTTCTATGCATACCAATCTGGACTGATTTATAGACAGGTAGATCTTGTTCCTTTGAAATCTGCTCGATAGCTCAGGTCTGGTTAAACTGATTAATTTCGGCTTGCTTGGCTTTGCTGCAACACAAGCGGACAGCTCCACCTACTGGCTATTTTAATAAATGCACTGCTTCTCAATGCTTTTCAATAGCAGTCACATGACTGGAAAAAAAGGTTGTTATTCTGAAACGGTGTAAATTGAACCGTTGTAAAATGAGGGCCACCTGTATATATATATATATGTATGTGTGTGTGTATAGAACTATAAGAACTATAGAGAGGAGGCCCTACATCAACTAGAGGACCCCGAGACCTATCGCAAACTACCTAGGGATCCGACCGGGGTCTTTAAAGCCAAGATTGACAACTATCTGGAAGAGACTTACCAAGCAGGGTACATTACAATACAGGAGCTGGGATTTCTTACAACAACACATCCTTCTATACTGTACCTAAAAAGAGACTGCACCGGCCCCCAGGTAGACCGATAGTGTCAGCCATATAGTCCCTCCACCAACCGCTAGCCAAGTTTGTGGACATGCACCTACAACCATTGATTAGATGCATGGACTAATTTTTACTAGATTTCAACATGCTTCTCAACATACTGAAGACCATGGAACCACTGAGGGCAGAAGACATTTTGGTCACACTGGACGTTACGAGTCTTTACACTGCCATCCCCCACCAACAGAGACTCAGAGCAGTTGAAAAACAACTACAGAGATATCCCTATGTGGGCAAGCCCACTGAAGTACTCTTAACACTACTAGAATTCTGTTTGACCACAAATTATTTTAAATTTGAAAAACAGCTCTACCTACAGCTCTCTGGGACGGCGATGGGGTCCACTGTGGCCCCATCCTACGCCAACCTATTCATGGCGCAGTTTGAGACGCAAGACACAGACCTTTTCTATGACATGAGAATTTTACTGTTCAATCTTTATATAGATGACCTGATATTGATCTTGCGTGGCACAGAAGAGGGACTATTATTATGGTTTGAAAAACTTAACACAGTATCCACAGCCATACAACTCAAGATGAATTATAAACTCTCCTCCATTGACTTTCTGGATCTTCGTCTATACAAGGGACCTGATGGATTACAGTCAACATTGTTCAGAAAAACGACAGACAGAAATTCCCTCTTGCAATATACAAGTTGCCATCCTCCGGCATTAAAAATGGCACTACCCAATTTGCAAAGTGTGATGAGGAACAATACGGAAGAGCAAAATCTTAATCAACAACTAGATGAGATGACCTACAGATTTTTGGAAAGAGGATATCCAGGAAAAACTCTTGCCCAGGTGAAACAGAACCTAGGGACCACTACATTGGAGAATAAAGAAACACTTCAACAGTATAGACTCACATTCACTACCACTTATACGCATGATAAACAGGGCCTAGCAGACAGCCTCAGAAAGAACTGGCAGATTATTACTTCAGACCCTTCTCTGCCATTCCGGGACTATCCACCACCGAGAGTGGGTTACAGAAGGGGGAGATCTCTCCATGATCGGATGGTACATACAGACCGTGCCCACTGTTATGAGAAAACTACCTGGTTGAAGACCAAAAAACCTGGTTGTTTAAGATGTACAGGCTGTACCACCAGTAATGGCCTCATAGCTGGCCCTTATTTCAAGCATCCGCACCGTAGAAGGAAATATTATCATAAACATTGTATGACCTGCACTACCACCCACGTGGTATACTTACTCCACTGCATTTGTGGATTATTCTACGTGGGAAAGACCACGGACGACCTCCGCATTAGGATGGCCAATCATAGGTCATCTATAAGAACGGCCATCGATAAGGGTACTACAGACCAACCGGTGGCACAGCACTTCTTACAAGCAGGCCACACTGTCAAAGATCTTAAGAACACACTAATAGACCACATTCCCCTGATGCCTAGGGGAGGCGATCAAGGTAAACGCCTTCTTCAACTGGAAGAAAAATGATCTTTTGAATTAGGAACACTAATACCTAGGGGACTAAACACCCACCTGGATTGGCATAGTTACCTCTAATTCCACTTGGACTACTTCATTACAAGCCTTTCCATGAAAAACCATGAGGACTTTATATACTTTATATATGTATACTCCATGGCACCATTCTTCCAACACATATATCTCTTAGTATATAGGTCCATTTATTATTCTGT
Source organism: Bombina bombina (assembly GCF_027579735.1). Lineage (NCBI taxonomy): Eukaryota > Metazoa > Chordata > Amphibia > Anura > Bombinatoridae > Bombina > Bombina bombina. Next base: position 574,031,442 of record NC_069501.1, read on the forward strand.
AGCTGAATACAGACCCTTATATCA